>NC_134468.1:69808363-69819767 GCF_964194025.1 Convolutriloba macropyga
ATAGTCTGGAACCGTTTTTGGTTTCTTTACAAACCCGAGCAAAGTCGTTATATGAAATTTTTCTAAATCTTGAAGACTTTTTAAAAGCTTTTCACACTACCTAATCCATCAGATTCGCTTGTAAGTCGTAGCCACTTTATTTGAAAAAAGATTTATTTTAATCTTCAGATATTGAATCAACGGGGATTAGGAGAACAATATGACGAATTTCGGAAACAATCTCTGGGTTCCTGGAAGAAACTTTGTTCCGACAAAGAACTGGTAGCAACTTCAAACTCATCATCAATTTGCAAGCATCGACGGTCAGTTATGGATCCCATTGAACAACATTGAAGTAACTTTGGTTCTCATAGCCTCATCGACCTACTTTCGACTCGCTCGTCAAAAGTGCGAATCGGTTCGGCAGCTGCTGGGCAACATTGTCCCAGTTTTGGGTTTTAAAAATGTAAAGTTATCAGTTATGGGTTTGGATGATTGTGAGCAATTAGCGAGCTTGGAAACTGGACCATACAATTGGATCATTATAACTCATGTAAAAGGTGAGTTCGGTTTTTGTAAAATGTCAGCATTTCCTTATTCATGGTCAATTTTGAAACTTTTTCGACGCAAGCTAACGGTAACAATTATGAGAAGAATTGCTTTTAGAATTGCAAACTTCTGTGTCCGTATGAAACTAAACTAGCATTTTTTTCATTTTTAATCCCTTTTATGTTTTCTTTGGTTTGAGAGGTCTTCCTCGATTCTACACACGCAAGTTGTGTCGGTTGGTTTTCGTCGGATTCGAACTTTATGAGCGTCTATTTTAAGACGCAAGAATCGTAGGATTTCATCGTTTCTAAAAAGCATGAACTGTTCGTCTTTGAGTTCCTATTGTCAAGTGAATTCTTAATCTGAAAACCGTGAATGTATTTTATTTTTCTTGGCGTTAAACCTGAGAATCGATGATTTTCGTAAGTTTTATGCCTAAAAGACGGTTTAAATAATATATCTGCTGCTATTGGGTTTTATTTTGCGTCAAACAGCACAGCACTAACAGAGTGAATTGTTCATTCGACACTTCTGTCTGAAAATGAGAAGATGGGTGACAAAAGCGCCTGAAATTCTATTTTAGTGTTACCAGAAGAAATATTTTTTCCTATCTGTAGCTTCTATTATCCGATTCCCAACAGTACAAGAAATTATCTTTGTAAGTCAACAATTGGTAATCGATTTTTGCAGTATTGAGAATTTTTCTCTAAAAACATTATTGTAGTGAATCCTTTTTTTTCTACAAAGCATCATCTGCTCAATTTCCTAATCTAGTATAAAACTGCATCCTGATATCATTCTAGGTTAACAAATATTTTTCTCTAAGGGTTCGATATTTAGGTAGCTCAACAAAAGGGTTGTTTTGAAATGCACGGATAAGGTGTTGTGGGTCAATAATTAAGAAATTGATTAGAAATAGTCCAATTTCTAATTACTAAAAGCGTCAAAGTTCTTGAACAATGTTTGAAAAAAATGGTCGTCGAATCTTTCACTTCAAGTTTTGTTAGTTAATCTAATAAGTTACTCAATTCCGAACCCCCTGCAGTTGCTCGAGAGTTTTCAGTCAACATTAGAAGGTTATGTTTTAAAAACCCTTATCACTTCTTTTGAGAAAATCTAGCACTCGTTGGGACAACGAGCGAAAACTGATTAGATTAAACAATTGCTGCAGAAAACGCTCTTGGAAGTAGAACTAACTTGACAGAAGGTATCTGTCAATATGCAACAAACAGATGCCTTTTGTTGTCAACTTTTGATAAATTAGTTTGGACAGGAGGTTAGAACATTGAGAGAAAAGCAAAAAAACCGATAATTCCCTTTTAATAAAAACCTACTATCAGATCCTAGCTCAATAATCATCGCAAGCGAGAAGCACTTCCAAATGAGAATGTAGTTTTACCTCTATATATATACATATATACATATATATATATATATATATATATATATATATATATATATATATTTATATATGTATATATATATATATATATATATATATATATATATTTCGTATATATATATATATATATATATATATATATATATATATATTTCGTATATGTATATATATATATATATATATATATATATATATATATATATATATATATATACAAATATAAATGTATATATATATATATATATTTATATATATATATATATATATATATATATATATATATGTATATATATAAAGATGTTCGAGCAATAAACAGATATACCTGTCAAAAACTCAGTTTTTAAACAGAATTAAAAATTTTTCATGTGTCAAAAGCTTACCTGGTGTCCATCCATCCAGTCTCTTTTTTACAATATTTTGGTGAGCCGATGTTGAGAGAGGCATTGTGAACGTTTTTTTAATTTTGAGAATGAACAAAAACGGTTTTGTCAAAATTAAAACTTTATTCAGGCTGCGCCTCGAGCTAGTTCTTTATTCTTCTGTATTTTTGCTGTCACACTGGTCTTCTTTGGAGTGCAGAATTTTGTTATCATATACCTAATCAGTTTTTATGACTTTGGAACGGAAATATAAAAGAAACAAAACGTGAATCGGGTTGGCTCTATTTCAAAAAACTGAAAATCAAAAACGTTAGAAAAATTGTATAATGTTGCAGAGGCGCCGAAAGATCTCACCTAATGACACCAATTGATTTTTATAGAATACATCTGAGATTCCGACCATTTTTTACGCGGCTTCCATTTTCATTTTTAAAATTTGGGAAGCGCTTTGCTGTTTGTTTGCCCAGGCGATTGATTATTGATGATGCTTTCTATTAAAATTTTTTTTGAAAATTCTCTTAAACAAATTGGGAAAACCGCTGTATTTTTCAGTGAGACCTTTCGTGTGAGAATTCAGGTGAAGATTCAAATTAATTTTTAAACGTATTGATACAAAATTTTTTCTTTCAGCTCCAATTTTGTAAAAAGAAAAATATTAAATGAGATTATTTTTTGAAAGATTTTTTTGAAAAAATAATCAAAACCCTCGTGTTTTTTTTTATTTTGGACGGTTACACATTTCGAATATAGGAAAAGATCATAAACGCGGAGGAAAGTTCAGATAAAATGATCGTTTTTGATTGGTATTTTTCTGCAAAAAGCTGGTTTTTTAAACCAGCATTTTTAGGAAACGACATGTTATTTCAAACAATCCGATTACAAATTTGTCTGACAATGAGGTTTTGTTGATAAGTTTTCCATATTATAGCAGTAAGTGCCGTTACCCTTAATGTGATTTGCTATTGTATGATATAGCTTAGTATACTTGCTCAGATATTTGCTTAGATATAGCTTAGCATAGTTGTTTACTATGATATAGATAAAAAACAGTTTTTTTAAATAAAAATTGCTCTAAATACCGCTACATAATAAATTTGCTCTAATCAAAATCAAAAGCAAAGGCGTTGATCAATTCAGAAAAAGACGAATTCTTTTGCATTAAAGTTTGTATTCGATTATGTAAATTGAGTGATTTTGATAGAAAGGAAAAACTATTAAAAACGTTCATCTCCCAAGAACTATACCGCTCGAAATCTCATAAAAATTTCTATCAAAAATGGTTACAAATTTGAACACAGTCTTTTTACAATTCAAAGAATTTGAATTGTATTGGGGCGCTGTCTTTGTTTTTAAGATCTGTTCACAAATTTTCATGATTTTTGAAGTCAAATTGGAGTAGTGATTTTGGTCACGCCGAAACAGGAAATGGAGCGAAAAAGCGAGTGGTTTTGCGG
The DNA here is from genome assembly GCF_964194025.1 of Convolutriloba macropyga. NCBI lineage: Eukaryota > Metazoa > Xenacoelomorpha > Acoela > Convolutidae > Convolutriloba > Convolutriloba macropyga. Next base: position 69,812,128 of record NC_134468.1, read on the forward strand.
CGTGAAAGTTTTTCGCTCTAATTTTAAAGTAGAGTGAGAATATGGTGTTTGAACAAAAATTCGCTTTATCGGTAGTGATTTTTTGTTCACATGCGGCAATTTCACTTTGATTTTTACTGTTTTTTTCGATTTTTTGGATAGCATTTTTTTCTAAATGATTTTTCCAATCCATTCATAGTCCGTTCTAGGTCTAGTTTTCTGTTTAGTCAATGAAAATTCTTTGAATTGTACGTCGGGACTTGTCCTGCTATGTTTTTAATAATAGTGATCAAATGGTCAAATACAATAAAATTCACTTCCCATATTTTTTCCACCATTTTGGTCTGGTCAAGATAAAAACACAAATCATCAAAACGAAACTGCAATTGTCATTGAAATTTGACATGAAATTGTCTAAATGTAATGAAGCCATTAAAAAGAATAATTGAATTTTAAAAACAAAAGAGCTAGAAAAACTGTATTTTGTTAAATATTGCAATCCGTCATACTTTAAATCTCAAGCAGAAAAATTTGCACCATAGAAAGAACCTGATCAAAGATGGTTCAATGATAGCAAATGTTTCAGACACTCAAAAAGCTGGTCATGCAAACATAGATTTGGTTCAGCTTATAACATCTACCTTACCCAGAGGAGAACAATCTTTCATTTGGCTGTGCATAGAGGAGATAACAATGCAAGCAGATATGAACGCCTCGAACACTTGTGTTAACGTCGGTGCCGCAATGGAACGAGGTATTTGGCAAACTATCATCGCTATCGACATTTTTATCGCCTCCGTATAAAAGGCGGTATTCAAAAACATTGCTTGGCTTAAAGTACTTCTTACTCGTCACTTTTGAATGATCTTATCCCAATACTGACGCAATGATTAAGTCAGCATAAACGAGTATCAGAAAAAGTACTTTAAGTCTTTAATGTGCAGTTTAAGAAACCGACTCTATTAACAACCTTCGACTTTTCCTCGTTTGGCTTTTGACAACATCTCTTTACTTTTCAAACACAGTTATCCGTCGATAAATATTATTTAAATGATATTAATAGGCTTAGATCTCATTAGTATCTAAATTTTAGGCAATCATGAGCACAATTGCTTAACTTAGCAGGCAAAATAAACAATTGATCTAAATACTTTGATTCCTATTTACCACTGTCGGCTGAATTAATCACAATTAGGAAAGATAAAAGCGCGATAAGTGCGGTACGTAACTTACATTTTCAAATAATTTATGTAACCAAAATCCTTGCATACGTTTGCTAGGCAAACGTAATTTTCCTACAAACCCCAGTCGACAACGAATGGTTATCTTGCATGATCCTGCAAGATTCTGGCAAAATCTTGCAAGATCTTGCAAGATAACCCTTTGTCTCGCAAGAATCATGCAAGATAACCATTCATCTTGCAAATATGCAAATAAATGGAACATGATCGAACAAGATCAAAATGAGACGCGAACATTGCTTCCCATCAATTTTTTTACATTGTGATACATAATTACAATCAAAATAGCATCAACTTTGTTTTCTTCCACTCAAACTAAAAATTTAATCAATTTAGAAATGAATTAAATTTGTTTTCTATAGTAGCAAAACAAGAAATTTGAAGCACGAAATAATGTAAATAAATGAGAGTAAACCAATTATTAATTCCAACGGCTGTAATAAAATACAGATATCTGGTATAAATTTGTTTCAAATGATCTCTGAAAACTTATTCCACTATATTTTGGTAATAGTTTGCGCTAAATGTAAGATAATGCGTCTAAAACAGCCAATGATTAGCAGAGCTTGACCGGAACGAACTTACAAGAATCTTGCAAGATAACCATTCTTCTTGCAAAATCTTGCAAGATAACCATTTTCTTGCAAGATCGTGCAAGATAACCATTTTTTGCAAGAATCTTGGAAGATCTTGCAAGATAACCATCTGGTCTTGACTAGGGAATATAAATTCTTAAATTCAATTAACAGGGATAACATAACGGTGGTTATCAATACAACAGATCAGCAAATTATGAATCTCCTTCCATCAGCGTTTTTTATCCACATGCAAAATTTTTGTTTTTAATCTCCCCACTTTGTCAGGCTCCCCACTTTGAACTGCAAATTAATCAAGCCTCATTTGCTGCAGGCGTTTTGCCGGCTCATCATGAAAGACCGACATGGACTCCTCTTATCCTGAACTCGTAACCAAATCTGGCCAAAACGAGCAGACCAAAATCACATAGCTGTCGACAATGATTGCGACAAGAATGAATCAAGCAATATCCCCTCCGTTCGGGCGAGCAATCAAAAAGCAAATTAGTCAAATAGGTACCCCGTGTCAACAACATTGCCGCTGATCCCCAAAATGTGATTGACAGGAATTGCATGAGTTTACAGAAAGCTACAGACAACCCTGCTCTTGGAAAAATTGTTGTCACTTAACACAGCCAAACGCTTGAATGTTTCTTGAAAATTGCCAATATTCCGGCTTCGATTGCAAGGGGAACAAAAGTGATTCCCATTTTTGCTTGTTGGTTGTCACTTAACACAGCCAAACGCTTGAATGTTTCTTGAAAAATTGCCAATATTCCGGCTTCGATTGCAAGGGGAACAAAAGTGATTCCCATTTTTGCGCAGTCATTGTAGTGGAGGCAAAATTATTTTTCATCTGCCGCATCAACCGCGTATGCTGCCTTTGTAGCCTGATTAGTGAGTGAGTTGGATTGCAGCGACGCAGTAACATTTACATCAAATGCAGCAGGTTTCTCCACTTTCCATGTCAGGACAAGGTTGTCTCTGGGGCGTTATTGGCATTCTAGAATGGGGTTCCTTTTTCCACTGCTGGTGAGAGATTCGAGGATGGCAAGCAGACACTATTTTATCCGAAATCCAGTCAGTCATGGAATTGCGTCTCCTCGACCCTGACATGCAATGGCATTATCCCCAAAGATGTCAAGAACTCCTGCTTTAAAGAACGGAAAAATCCTTTTGGCGTCTTAGACAGGAACACCCAGCCTCTACTTTGCACTAATTTTTACCTCATTTGTGCTATATGGAGCCCAAGAGAGGGTGGATTCTGTTTCAGAGGCTAGATTGTCTTTGAGAACTTTGAAAATTTCTCTATCAAGAACATGTTTGATCGTCTTTTGCGATGAGGTTGGAATGTCCAGTTGTGCTATATTGGAATAATTATTCAAAAAAAACTTAGCAGTTTTTTTTAGGCTTTCACCGCATATTTTTGAAACAAGATCTTCAGAGAAAAGAACAGAACCAACATATGATGCTTTATATTGCTCTTCGAATAAACGAACACCCTATCTTGATAGGGTTATGGGTGGAGTTGCTTGAGTCCAGGATTTCTTCTTAAAAAAAAACAGTTCCAAGTATATTATCAAGTTTTCGCGTTTTTGGGCATCAAATGCTTTTAGGGATCTAATAACTGAACATGTGGGCATTTGACAACGCAATGATTACACCATTTTTTTTGGGCCCCAATGCAGTGGCGTAGGATACCTAAGGCGCACTGAGGGTCGTCAAAGTAGTCTAACTTTTCAAAAATTACCACTGTTTTTTCTATACTTTCGTTAACTTTCAAGCAGACAAACTCTGGGATTCCTGACGCAACTCCAAGAACCTCCAGTCCCAAAATATCATTTCGCGTTATTCTTTTATCGAGTCTCTGTAAATCTACCTGGGATCACAGTTCGCAAATATTGACCCCGACGTGGAGGCCGCAATCAGGTCGGAGCTTGCATACAAGATTCCCAATTTCGAAAGACATCGTCTTCTGAGCCCAAGAAGGACACCGTCATCTAGATACCAGAAATGTCGTTAAAGCTTTGGTGACGATTCCTGAATTTTTCTCTATAACGGGTCAGGGCCTAAAAAGCGAAGGGCTGAATGGGTTGCTTTGTTAGATACCGCTTTCACTCTAACAAAAAACTTGCCATAGAATATTTGCTTGCGCTCCACTCTTTCACTCAAACACCCATTTGCGGGCTGTGGAAAATTTTATTTGACTTTTCTAGACTTCTCCGACTACTGCAATAGGGCAAATACCGCCTTCCTTTTTTAACAAGACTAATAGCGAGGCACTACAAAGAGCACGTGAAACAATTCGGGAAGTTTCCCACGGCAGCTTACGTCTACCAGCTCAGTACTCCTAAAGCATTTTGTGACTAATCTGAAGCATACACTGTACAGCATGCAGGAGATTTTCGGTAAACTTTTTGAAGGACCAGCGACTATGAAACTAGAAAACGAGTTCAGCCGTTCTGAAACATTTTCCTCGCTGAATTGATAAGCTTCTGATGAGAATTGTTGTTGGACTACAATAACGTTTTCTTCAGTGGTAAACATTTTTTTCAGAGTATCGAGAACTGCCTTGTTGACTGGTGCAAAAACCATCAGAAGCCAAAACTTTGCTGCTCTGCCAAATTGACCCTGGAAGCACACAATTTTTGCAGGTTGATAATCTCTTCAAAGTTTGTATTGTTTGATGATTTTTATTGTTTCAAAGAGCAAGCTTCGTTCCATAGGGCCTACAAAATCTCCGTTGTTCCAACGATTAATACTTTCAAGAATTCAAGAATTTCAAGAATTGGTCGTTGTTGCGCCTGAGTTTTGCTCTCTATTACTGACAAGTAAAAAACACTTATATGATCCGAACCCCTTTTTTAGTTTAGTTGCTGTACTGGGATTTTCAATGCAATCAGTAATGATGTTAGAAAAAGCTTTGACCGTTTGTACCGTACCTTTATAGGGACATAGCGGAAGCGAATATTTGGGACTTTAGTGAGCAGCAAGGTTTTTATATCTGGAAGGGTACCGTTTTTTTCTTTGTTTCGGAGTTCACACCAGCTAATGCCTCTTCTACATCGCGCGCGCTCTCCGCATTAATTAGCAGATCGTCTCTTTGGTCTGATAGTTCCTTGGAGATTTTTTCAATTTACTTAAAGGTTTTTTGAAACAACAAAATGATCATTTTGGTTCTCAGTTGATCCATGAGTTGTATTCAGGGCCCCATCCAAGGTATCTAACCTTAGTTTCTTACAAAAGATGTTCTAATACCTAGATCTTATATAATTAATCGACTGTGTCAAGTGAATTATGAATTTTTTTTTGCTGTTTTAAAGTTGGACATCTGTTGAGTTAGACCACTGCTTTTGTTCTGATTTAAATCAGTCTCGAAACAAAATTTTGTTGTCTGAGTTGAATTTTCAATTGTCAAAGCTTCTTTTATTCTTAAATTGTTTTTCACTTATGAGCGTGTAAAAAACTGTGTATAAGAAAACAATAAAACACCTCTCCTTTTTATAGACTGCCCCAGTACTAAAAACTGAAATCTCTTCACTGGGGAATCTGCAACTTCAGACTGATATAGTTGTTCAACCCAGTATTCCTTCAGCCCCCCATAGCAAAACACTGCTGAATCCACTTCTTGTAGAAGACCGAATAATAAGATAACAGCCACTGATTTATAAAAAAGGGGGTTCGATTTTTGGGTGCAAAAGAGTCAAATTTGAAACGTTAAATTCTCTCAGTTCTTGTTTTGTTCGTTGAGATTGAGAGATCAACCGGATCAACCTTATAGGAAGGTAAGCGTAATCCGATATTTTGCATTGCGTTGGGGAGTTACGAGGAAGGATTAAATTATGCACACTGTTGTTTTGGTGTTGGAGCTACCCCAAAAATACTCAGAAATTGGTACCGTTGACGGTGGGACATTAGCCTTTTTATAGACTGTGTTAGGTTTATATAACATTACTGCTCGCGTTATAGTTGGTGTACTTGATTGACTTTCTGTGCTTAGTGCATAGTTTTATAATAATTCAAAAAAAATCTTACTTTTTTTGAAAGATTATCTGTAAAAAATAATGGCTACCGGTCTTAGTTTAATTTCCCGGATCTGAGTGACACAGTTTATCAGCAATGATTCATCAACTATCAATTTAAAACAGTACCGAACAATACATACATAAAAAAGTTGTTTTCTAAGACTAACGATGGAGCTAACAGTGAGAGAAACTACTCAAATTCCATAGCCTTCCTGAAAAATAATACTTACCTAATGACGACTAACTGAACCTGGGTATTTGGCAGAGTGCAAACAATCTGAACATGGCTAATTGGCAGACTTCACTCAGCATGAACATACTGATATATAATCAGCATCAATGAGACTCACTCATAATCTGATCAGTGCTTATCGACAGCGTAAAAAGTTCAAATTTACAAATGAAGGTTTCTAATTGAGAAGAATGGCTTAAAAACTTCACTGCATGGGGGGGGGGGTTGTCGGTGGTGGGGGGGGGGGGGGTTGTCGGGGGTGGGGGGGGGGGTAAAAACACACAAATTTTGAGATCAGAGATGGCCCCAGATAGACCAGCAATGTCCTAAATGTAGGGAGTTGACGTCAGTAGTAGTTGTTCTTACAGAATAGCGCTACTGCCTCTGCAAAGGATTAATGGCTAATGGTTAATGGTTGAAATACCGTTGTCATTTGAATTGGTTTGATCTGCACCAATGCTCCTATTTTGAAGTGACTTTTTTTCCGTATTAATATCAATAACGCTGCTCATCAAAGTTAGATTAGATAATTCTTTGTTTACAAAGAATCAATTATTGCAAGCAAAAATCCACATAATGTTTAGCTGAAAACTTTTATGTCATCGAGTATTCAAGATCAAGCTACTCACTTTCATGAATCACGTAGGACTTCATCTACGATTGATAGCAATTGAAGTCTGTTTTTTTTTGTAAATAAAATTGGGGATCTTTTCCGTTTGTGCTCCCCCCCCCCCCCAGCTCAGTGGGCGCATATTGATTGCACCCCCCAGATGCACGTGCCATATTTTACATAATGATTTACTATAATGGCACGTGCTCTGTAACGGGGGCGCAAAACGTACTGGGGGGCAAAAACGAAAAAGATCCACATTTGGCTTCATAACTCATTCCCAGCAAAACAGACATATACGTTACGGAACATTATGAGAATGAGCTGTAAAGCCAATTTGGATCTTTTTCGTTTGTGCCCCCCAGTACGTGATGCGCCCCCAGTTTAGATGCAGGAAAGTCTATGAACTGTATATTTATTGTGCTCAAAAGTGCATTCAGAAATATAGTGTTTCGTTTCCAACATGAAAGGCCTTAAAAGCGAAAACATGACATCGGTAAATACTGGGCAGGAAAAAAATAAGAACAAAACACGTGATTCAGCGCTAATATACCCTGCTAGTTTGACACTGGTAATCCTAAGCTTGAAATTGCTACTATAAATATCTACTATGATAAACCCGTTTCAGCATCAATTACGGAAGAGATGGATAGTTGCATGACTTCCGATGATGATGACTGTAATAACGAGGATCGCCTGATATCACTGCCCAGCAAAGCAGACATATACGTTACAACTTGTAGTCACATCTCAATGCCTTACGACTTCAACAGATATCGCTTCTTCGCAGAATGTGCAATTGATATTCTGCAGAAAACAGTAGAAAAAGAAAACTCAAATTTAGCATGGATGACATTGTGTTGCGTATGCGAAATGAAAGTGGCTATGAGTTGCAGCATGAAATATGGACCTCTAAAGACGCTGTTTTTTGTTTTGAAGTTTCCTAAAGCTATATTTTTGGAATAAATTAAAACGAAT
>NC_134468.1:69819967-69939713 GCF_964194025.1 Convolutriloba macropyga
TCTTCGAGACAACAAAAATGAAAAATGTGTAAAATGTTCTGCGCACTTTTTAAATCAGATTTTAAAAAAATTTTCAGCCTGCCCGTCTTGTTTTTAATTCTAATTTGCGTTAATTTTTACATCTGATGAAAATTTGCAAATATATGCAATGATCAATGCAGTTTTTCATGAGCATTTTAATATTACCACTTGTGTATATCTCTACAGAAGATATCAATCGGGCAAAATTTACTAAACAAACAAAGCTAGGCTGGCAGAAAGTTCCTAACCCCAAAATAAATTTTGATTTTAAAACAAAATATTTTTCTGACTTCTCATCTCACAATTCCGCGGTCATTAATTTTGTTGGAAATGATAGCGTAAAGCATTGAGAGTGAGAAAAGTTTGGTACATCTCTACTTTTTTCAACGCTCAAACTACCCGGGTCGAGGTTTTTGGGTAAATTTTGGTAAGAATTGCGGTGAATGCGGTGAATTATCGTAAGAAATGCGGTGATTGCGGTGAATGCGGTGAAAAAAAATAATTCACCGCTTTTCACCGCATTTCTTACAAAAATTCACCACCAAATTCACCTTATTTCTTACGAAAATTCACCGCATAGACTATTATGGCAAATTAATGTAAAAATGCGGTGAATGCGGTGAATGCGGTGAAAAAAAATAATTCACCGCTATTCGACCCCAGGTCTAGGTGTCAACGCTAAAAAGCGTTAAATTATGTGAGATTTTGTTGTGGGCTGAAGTATCCATATTGTTTTCAATAAAATCAGTTGGATGCAGATGAAACTGGAAAGTGTTGAAAGCAGACAAAAGTAGTGAGAATATTAAAAGCAATTTTAAATGAATTTTTCTCATTGTGATTGCCCGTACCGGACGCTCAGTAAAACTCAGTACTGGTTGAGAACAATTTCAGAGAAATTTCAACTTTCAGTACTGATTCAGAAGGATTTCAGCACAAACTATGAAGTGATTTCTGAAATATTCTGAATCAGAGAAAAATTCAGAGAAAATATTCAGTTTTCTTCTGGAATCAGATGGTGATTTAGAATGAATCAATGAATTTGCTCTGAATCAGACAAATTCAGTGCAAAATGCGACCTAAAAAAGAGTGTGACGCAGTACTGAATTTGCCTTTCAGTTAGGTACGGGTGATGGCCTCAACCTTTGCAAGCCTACTTCGAGAGGTTGTTATGTTTTTTTTCAAATTTATGCCAAAGAAAAACGAATAATATTGCCAAAAAGTAGTTTTGCATAAAAGTAGTATCTATCTGCTTGCGAAATTCGCGCTATAATTGTGCTATATTTTGAATTTCTTCATCGCTAGTCTGTCTAAATTAAATGTAGCCTGCCTCTCTGATGATAAACCTTACGTTGACATAAATAGCTACAAATCTGAGCACTAAAGATGACGGGGTTGCACTTTTTGTCGACATAAAGACAGAAGTTTTCGTTGTTGACCAATATCAGGAACTGTGCCTTGATGTGACAACACTTGACCTATAACTTTCCTTTACCACATTCGAGTTTTCTGTGATCTTGAACTCAACATCAATCGAAATCTTATGGATAGCAACGAAAGTGTTCTTAATTCAGCAAATTTTTAAACCCTGCGTTGTTCTCGTTAGTTTCAACTCAAACATTGCGTATTTGTGTAAATAAAATTCAAAACTACCGACACTTAAATCGTTGGACCTCGACAAAAATTATATGCCTGCTAGAATATCACCTATCACTGCGACTTGTATAGACCGTGTGTTCTCTAATTTTCCCGCTAAATCTTTTTCTTCTATTCCAATGGATGTCTCAGATAACTTTGGTGTTCTGCGGGAATGCAAATTTTCAATATAGGACCTTTTACTACATTTCAATCATATGGTGACCTCAAACGCTTTGGAAAGGTGATGATGAATTATGGTGAAGGTTTTTGTTCAAGTTGCACTATGATTTGCAGAAAATTGATTATGAGAATTTCTGTTTCGTTTTGTTCCGTTTTGTTCGTTCTTTTTTAATTTTAGCAAAATTGCCCAAAATCAGCGACAATGCGAAAATCACCAACCAAATTGCCGTTCCTTTGTCGCTAATTCTGGCCGCGAATTCTAGCGGCAATAACATTGCAAAAATTTGTGACCAATCCTACAAAGAGCGTTGCTAATTTTCGCACCAATTGGTACCATTCAGTTGCATTACGCGCGCATGCAAAAATTAATTAGTTATTTCTGAGCTCTTTCACTTAATTCTTTGTCACCCAAGAGCTTTTGCTAATTCTACACAAAGCTTATTATAATCCATTAGTTAATGTAAAATTAAGGTAAAACTTAAAAGTAATGTGTTAATGTTTTAAAGATTAATACTTATTTGAACTATTTAGATTATATAGTATATTAGTATTTAATTGAACTGTTGGATAATTGACTATTGGATCTATTGCAACAACAGTAAGGGAGGGCAGTAACGGAGGGCAGCAACAGTAGGGGAGGGCAGCATGATCGCGGGAATCAGTAAGGGAGGGCAGCATGATCGCGGGAATCATGCTGAGGCCTTGATACTGGTGCCACCCTCTGTTCCCGCTTGGGAACAACTACTCACCCCCGCAAGGGCGAAAATAAACGCCTCAAAAAGAGGTATAAACTAAAAGCCTTTGTACTCTCAGTGCACAAGCCGGCTGCTCGTCCTCTGAAAAGGAGGGCTGGCTGTCGGTGGTGCACTGAGGGTGCCTCTCTTTCTCTTTCTCTTTATAAACATCAAAACCAATGATAAGTCACCGTACTCTCAGCGCAAATGCCGGTTGCTGGTTCCCTGAAAGGGCGACTGGCTGCCGGTGGTGCACTGAGGGTGCCTCTCTTCTTTCCTTCTTCTTTTTCTTTTCTCTTTGTCTTTTCCTTCGTTCCTCTTCTCTAAAGACCCTACTCCTTCACTCTCTCCCCCACTCTCTCTCTCTCTCCCAAACTCCCTCTAAAACACCCTTCCTGTCACCCCCACGTCCCCTCCGTTCTTCCACAAAGCATAACAAAGACCCAATAAACTCCACAACCAAGTATTCCATTCAAACCAACCTCCCTGCCTCCCTCCTCCAGACAAGCACCCAATTAAAACCACAAGAAACCAACGAAAGTACCAAAACCGAACGCAAACCAAAGTGAAAGCGCGGTTTAAAAGGTGGTGTAAACTACCACCTGAGGAATCGCAATTAGCAGTTCACTGCTAATTGAACACATTAGATTAGCGATTAACAATTGACTATTGGATCTATTGCAACCCTCGTAACAAGAACTCCAGCGTCCAAATTTAACTCAACTTAATTTAACTTAATCAATCAAAGCCTGAGCTTTCGTCGTGAGCACCTGCACAGAGAGTTCAAGTGTAAGGATTGCCCGGTTTGATGCAGTCAGGTCACAGAAAGCAGGACCTGAATAGAAAGTAAAGACCAATGTGAGAAAACTTGCTGGTACAAAAGAAGTTTTGAAGAGGAAACCTAATAAGAAATGACTACCAGTAAAATAGAATGCAATCTGTTCAATTTAAAATTTAAATTCTTTTTTGTCGAGCTGTCAACTTTTTATGCTGTCATTTTCACTTTGTTCCAATTTTGTTCGTGTTTACCTTTGAAGCGCTCGAAAACTGATCACTGTGAAAGAATGGAAGCCGCCGACCTCAAACGTGCGGAAAAAAGTGACGAGATGAAAAGCATTAAAATCAGTTAGACTTGTTGCTGGCCTTCGCACACTGTAAAATAAGAAAACTAGCAACAAATACGCCAAAAATTGAGCGTGTCGAACTTTTCATGCTCTTAATACATGACTGCAAAATCAGCGCTCTGCCCAGTATATCTACTCAGGCAGATGTGTTTTATGCAACAAAATGCCGATAATAACCCCCGAACTATATCTTCTGGAGAAATTTCTATGATACAAAGAAGTTTAATGAAGAAAAGTCTCAAGAAAAACTATAAATGGCATTATCAAGAGTCAGTCTTGGAATTTTTGTTTCTGATTTTGAAAAAAGCTGAAACTCGTTCTAATAAGTCTGAAAACTGACAAATATGCTCAAGATTCAGAATGCTAAAGAAAAAATTCTGAAAAAACGAAGCAGTATTTTCTGTTGGGTTCAGCAAAAAGCCTTGTCCAACCTATGAAAGGAAATTATTTCAGTTGAATTAGGTCACTTTAAAAATCTGGCAAAAAATGGTGATGTTTCAAAAAGTTTTTTAATTCAATTAAGAGGACAACCGCTCATCAAAATAAAAGCAAAATTCATTATTCATTTTTATCTTCCTGATGACAAATACTATTTGTGAATCTTTTGAAATTTCTACAAAAAAAACATGTATACGTTCAGAGTTAATAACTTAGGCAATAAGACTGCTTTTGTTTTTGCCCGATTTATTTCAATTGTGATTGATTGATGTTTTGTGCCAGTTACTTCCCAGAGAAGCCGAAAATTAGGCCCTTGTACAAACAGTCTGGCTAGTAAAAACCCAATCACATTTTAACATCATTGAGCTAAATTTAAAAAAAAACTGGAAAAACATGTTAATTTTGGCTAAAACTTGGCGCTATACGTGATAGATATTTTGAATTGAGGATGGGACTCACAAGTCTGGATAAACTCACTGTAAAAACAACAAGTGCTCGAAATTAACTTTTTGTTGGGCCGCTATGCTTTCTTCTTGATTCCTTACTGCTTTGAGTGCACAAAAAGGGATAACAGAATTGAAAAACACAAAAGCAGAAAGAAATCTATGCAGACGACTGTACAATCGTGATAGGCGTAAAACGGGAGCCAAATGAAATTCTGAGTCCTTAATTTTCTGCAAAGAAAATTAGCCTGAATGTCAACAAATTGTTCAGTCATAAATTTGTATGAAACTCTAGCAGCAAACACAATTGATTATTTGCATGGGAAATTAATTCAAATAAAACAGAGTAACCAATGAGGTGCAAGTATGTTTTTAAGCCCTTCATCGCAAACCAATAAAAATCTAATGTTTCATTCTGTCTGTATCTACGAATTATTCTTTTCGTTTTGCCAAACAGTAAATTTTCGTTTTGCAAGTTAAAAATCTTTTGTCTGGAATTCAATTTAACAGTTTTGCAGTTACGCGCACTTATGCTGACTTGGATATTTAAACTGTTCACAAACTTCATCTATGTGAGCTCCTGAATTTTTTCAGTCAATAAAAATTTGTTTCTGAAAGATGTTTACATTCTGTGCCAGCAAGGATTACCCAATCTTCCAAAAGTTTTGGACCATTCTGATATTCTTTGAGCAAAACGTTTTTCATTCATTTGGCTCAAAATTTTTGCCAATTTTTGTACTCCTTGCATGAAAAGATTGTAAACTATTGCCACATACATATTTATAGTTGAACAGATAAATCCAGGTGCTCACGTAGATAAAGTTTGTGAACAGATTGAATATTCCAGTCGGAAACAAATGCGCGCAAGTACACTCTTTTGTTTTATTCTATTGCAGTCGAAAAAATTTTGTTTGCATCAAGCAGTTTTGTTTTGACAAAAAACTGGTTAGTTGATGCGAGACAACATACATTAGGTTTTTAATGGTTTGAGATAAAAAGACATAGAAATGCATTTTTTAGCTCTTTAGTTAGTTAACATTTTTTGAGTTATCTCTACGTTTGTTGGTTTCCTTGCTTTAGTTTTCACAGATTGTGAGACTGTTCATTTTATTGGTATTCAGGCTAATTTTTTTGCACATGGCCAATTTGAATTCGCTCCCATCAAGCTTGCACATTCCTCTACAAACCAACTGATTTAGCTTTCACTGTTTTTCAGTTGGGTTACTTCCTTTTATGTACTTAAAACAGTAAACAATCAAAATGAAAGCGTTGTGGCACAAAAAAAAACTTTTTTTCTTGCATTTGTTGGGAAGTCAATGAGTTTATACTTACTTGAGCGTCTCTTGCTAAATTCAAAAAATCTATTTGTATTTTTCTCATTAAAAGGGTTCTAGCTGGGGACTAACTATTAGAAAAAAACCCTGAAAAAAACAAAAGCCCTATAAAAATTCAGAAAGATTTGTTTGGTGGTTCGTATTGTTAATGGGAGTGTACTGTGAGTCCCAAAAAATGTTGCTGTCCTAATTATAAGAACACTTCACTCCAAAAAGTTGAAATAATAATCAAGAACTGTAATACCAGCACCTAATAAAGTTATAGCCAGAAACAATTAATTGAACAACTTCAGCAACCCAATCAAAACTATTTATGGTCCACACTAATTCAAAACAGCTCAATCAATCTATTCACAATTAACCGAAACTCAAGCAATTGACTACTAGTCCGTCCCAATAATAACAATGATTTCTGCCTCCCAGTAGCTCTGTTACCGGCCAGAAACTTATAATCTCCTAAATTGACAAAATTTGATCACCTTTGCTTTAGGGTACTCCAGTTTTTCAGTTTTCATCGGCAATAAATAACGTATCGTTTCATTTATAACATTTTGATCATTCGTATTTATTCAATGAAGGGCGTATAAGCTTAATCACAAGATGCATTTTATGTTTTTTTAAAATTTGCTTAAATTGTCCGGAATTCCGTGGTTTACTTGGTTTCCTAAATTCATCACTCAAATAAAATTGTTTCATGCTGAGCAATCTTTGTGCATGCATGTCAAATTGTATTTTTTTGCCAGTTATGGGTATGCCTGATCTAGCCCACAGGTGCTTTGTTTCACAATATGATGTAGCAACGTCTGTTTTTTGTCAATTTTTAACTATTCTCCTTATGATCTCGATAAAATAAACAAGACGATGAAAACTTCCTAATCCTTTTGCTTGTAGGTTATTTCTGATCGTTAATACTTTAAAATTGACATATAACAATTAAAAATTCATCAAATATAGTTGGGGTTAATAAAGAACACTATGACTCTGGCATAACAGTTGATTCCTTCATAGAAGTACAGAAAAGGCTTCAGCTATTGTTTCTCTTCCTTTATTCGAAATAAAGGAAACTAAACAATTTTAAGTTAGTGCAAAAGCTTGCTCTTTTTCTATTGTACTTGCAATTCTCCGAGGAATCATCAAGAAAAATTTGGAGCCAATTGGGCTGAAGGAAGTACAGTTTTAGTGATTTGAAAATGGGTCGAGAAATTTGGAACACTTGATTCTCTTTTAAGTTTTCATCTATCATATTTTCTTTCAAACAGCTCTCCTTTTCTTCTTCAATTGCATCTTAGAAGAAAATCGGTATAAAACTGTGTCCTTTCTATCTACCGCACTTATTAAATTTAATTCATAACCCGTTGTTTCTTCTAAAAATTCAGCTTTCAAGTTTTTCACCTTTTGAACTTCCAAACGGATTTCCCAAGTAATCACAAAATCATTTCTAAGTTATCACTTCAGTGCATATTGCTAATCATTGTATAATAACATTTGATCCAAAACTAAAACTATATGAACGAATCAACAAAAACTAATTTCAGTTTCTTCATTAAATTCATGTCTTCGCTCATTTTTTCAACTATCCTTCTAATCTGTTAAATTTGTTATGGTGTCAATACAGTCTACTTCTTTTACATAGAAACCAAAATCCTGCCCAATTACACCATAAAAAAGTCAACTTTTAGTTATCAAAAGTCTCTTCTTCCACTATTCGCAAAATAAAGACAACTGATAAGAATACTTTTTCCGACACAGTACGCTTTAGTTTTCCCTGAATTTAATTTGACAAAAAAGTTTACATCATTTTTCATATGTTCTTTTTTTGTTGGTAACCATAAGCTTGCAGCAAATACGTTCGAGTTCTGTGAAGGAATTAGAAAAAAGCCAGCAAGTTCTTAAAAGCGCAATTTGATTGTGTCCCTCATTTTTTCAGCTCCCTTTTAAAATTAAATTAATAGTTATGTTAACAACAGGGAACACACAGTTAATTTTTCATTATCGTTATTCTCTTAGACGTTAATTTTTTTTCTCAACCAAAACTACCACTGGTTTTTGCAAAATCTTTTATTCCTTTTTCTGTCGTAATTGAGTTTCATTTACGGCGTACAATAACCTCTGTACATTGTAATTGGCCTTTCTGACAACCTAATGACATTAAAAAGCAAGTTGCGCTTTTGTTTGTTTAGCAAAAAAAAACTGAATTCTCTCCAAATTAAGCTGCTCGAGTTCGATCTGTTTGTTTACATAGTAAACTTGTTCATGATTAGCTCCAAAACTTTGTAACCTAATCATGTTCTAAACCTCGACGCTTCCTTGAACGTCCAATCTAAAGCTTTCATGTTTGTTATAGTCAACTCCACCATCAAGAATGATAAAAAGCTATCAATCGCGGCTATCAAAAGCGGTCCATCTGATTTAGAGATTCCAAACTGTGCTTTTTTGAAATCACTTTTTTTGGTCAATTGACAACGACAAATATTAGGGTTCAGCGTAATAGCCACATTTACCATAATGGTAACGCTGATTTTTTAAAATTTTTCTTACTGTAAATGATATACTCTGCTCTACGAAAAAAAGTTATCCAGGTGATTTGCGAAACTATTTAAATTGTTCGTCTCAGTGCGTAGAGTATTTACCTTGTGACCGTAGAATTTTGATTTGTCTAAGCATAACTTAACATTCAGCAGTGACTGGTATGAATCTGGATTTCTGACAAGAGAACTAGCACTGTTGAGAGCAACAAGAAGTGTGCTCATTGAAGAGGGGTGCAGTGAAAAGAGAATATGCTCAGTTCAAAAAATAAATTCAGAGAGTACAAATTAACCTATTCATGTATTTGTGAGAAAAACAATTAGGATTAAGCAAAAATGCAAAGCTGAACAAACAATGAATTCTATAAACCCATTGAACCGAAACGTGATACACCTTGATAGGAAAGATATTAAATTTTGGTAAATCTTTCCAAGATATTGATATGATACTTAACATGAAAATATCAGATTTGTACAAACTTGCAATATCTTTAGTACACAACTAAGGACCCATAAAAAACTTAAAAAACTATTAATCCACATCACAGTCAAACCAAACAAAAACTACAAAAAGTTTGTAAGAAATGTTTGGAATCTTCGGTTTCAAACGTAAGAAAGCTTCGTTATCTTCGATTTGTTCGTTATTGTCGGTTTCAGACGTAAGAAAGATTCGATATGGTCGTTTTTGGACGCAAGAGAGATTCGGTATGTTTGGTTTTAGAAGATTCGGCACAGACGTAAAAAAATGTCAGTTTTTTCTGTTACAAAATTTTGATTTTTCTGCATATAATGAGTACATTTCAACGTTCCTCATCGAAACGTTTCTGAAAGAATGTGGCAATTAACCGAAATACTTTTTTATCTCATTCGCAAAAATTATTGAACGAGTATAAACTTCATGATTATTTTTGAATTCAGAAATGTAACATAGTTGTTGAACATTGATGAGAATTCTATTGTTTAATTCGCATTCACTGAGTTTACTTTCTTGTAGTCTGCGAGCAAAATTTTTGACGGTTGGTTGCGTGTCAAAACGTCCAATGCCGATTGTTTTCATTGTTCGATCTTCTGGACTCATTGGCTTTCAGGACCCTGTTTGAAAAAATCCTGGTGTTTCTCTAAGCAATACTAAATCTCGCTTAAGTTTAAAAATGACGATACTGAATCTCTCTTACGTTTAAAAACGACAATACAGAATCTGTCTCACGTTTGAGAACAACGATACCGAGCTTTTGGTACAAAGCTTTTGTAAGGAGTACAGTACACTAAACAACCTAAACAACTGCGGCAACTGATCCGCTTTACCTTCGCATTGTTTTTTAGTTCACAGGAACTTTTTGTTTTCTTTTCTGGGGACGAGATACATCAGGCAGCGATCAGAAATGATAAAAACTGTAATCAATATTTGTTAAAACTCTGAAAAAAGCTGACAAGAGATTTTCTTGGTTCATCTTAATAAGATTTGAACAAGATCTTATCAAGTTTTATCATGAAAGGCGTGTATTTCAAGTTCTTCCCAAGATGTTTATATTTCGCGAGCGATGTGAAGATCCTGCATGCCTTATCAAATTGTATCAAGTTTCGATTCACTGGGATTGATTAGGTTAGTTTTCTGTTAAGTAGCATAGTTACCGGGCCGTTGAGTTTTTTGAAACTGTCGAGGAACGTTGTTTCCAGGCGTTGTTCGGTAGGAAAAACAGTTAATTGGTTTGAACAATTAGCGTGAACCATGAATTACTCTTTTATAAGGTCCACTCACAACTAAACATAAAACTTTTCTTTAGAGAGAAAACATAATACTCACAACAATTAATTTAACTATCAGATTCCTTCTTCGGAACTTTGATTCAGTTTTCGTAGTTGTCCAGTCTAAGGGCCCAATATTGCTTAAGTCTAGTGATTCAATCTGTAAACTTAGCCCGACTCCCCCCTATTTCTTTCTTAGGCACTAATGGCATTCTTGATAAGATTCTTTGTATTTTTGCAATACCTCTGTTTGAAATAAAACAGATTGGAAACAGATTCAAATATAGGAAAGTTCAAAAGTGCATTAGACACATTGTCGTATATCCGTTCACGGAAGAAGGACACGGGCATTCCGCATTCTTATGGACTCATTTTCAACGCAATTGACGAAATCTGCTGTTCAGCAGAACTGATTGGCCAGAACAACTCTGCATATAAGATTAAAATTTACTCTGACATTGTTCCAAACAGTTTACAGAAGCGTTTGAGAGATCTCCAGAACAGTTTACATATTAAATCGAAAGATTGGTTCAAAATTGGCAGCTCAGTTTTAAAGCAGGTAATATTCCAAATTATTTAGATTTTACTTTTTTATGATTATCGATCGGCTGCACTCTTTTCAATCAAAATGAATCATAATCAACAAAAAGATACGCAGTATGAATCTAGAAGGGATAGCTAAAAGCATTTGGGATTAGAGTTTTAGTTAAAACTATAAAACAACAACTATGTGAAACCAAGAAACCAAAACTTTTCCAGAAAAAGGCGAAATTGTAACACAACCCATCAATTGGAAATAGAAATTTTTAACATCAAATCATCAGTTTTTTTGTATACCTTTTATGTTTTTCACTTCAAGTTTAAGTTGTGATGTCAAGTTCAATCGCAAAATCCGCAAATTGAAATTGTAGAAATTAACGTTTTGCAAACAACTTTACCATTATTCAACACTTCTAAAAAAAACTGTTTGAGAAATGTTTTTTCAAGATAATTTTGGAATTTTTAATGTAAATTACGAAAATGCTAGGCGCCGGCAAATACTAGAGGGCTGGCAAATAATTGATAATTTGGAATTTTGGACAATTTTCATTAAAGTTGAAAAGGTCTGCGAAAATTGATATTACATGGAAAACATTCAAAGAATAAACTTGTTGCAGGGCGATCTTGAATTACTATATTATTTAAGAAGTAACGTCAGCGTACCTGATTGCGCCTGCTTAGATTTTCTCAAACAAAAAACGCCAGGATTTTCTCAAAGGCCAGGCTTTGTACAAAAAGATATGATGATCTCTTTCTCGAACAAAAAAAGAAACTGAAACACAGAAGTGCGGTCGAACTACGGTAAAAAAAAATGGTCGGAGAAAAGTTTGCAAATTGACATTTTAGCCTTAAAATTGCGTGAGCTGAAAATTTACCACAGATTTGCTAAGCAGCGACCTTTCAATCAACCATGATTGAGCTTTCTAAAGAAAAAACTGCATATAAGAGTTGTTCTTTTACCATCACTGGGAAAGATTTCTTTGGCCCATTTACGTCGCAATTGTTTGGACCACCAAGAAAGGGGATATTTCCCGACACTTGTTTGGCTACTCGTGCTGTTCGTGTTGCAATCGTCCCGACCACTGTCACTAGTTATTGCTTAATGGGACTAGACAGTTTCAACTTTAGTCGGGGAGCGCTTAACAATATTTGGTCTGATATTGGTGCTCAGTTCGTTCGAGCAGAGAAAGAGCTCCATGGGTGCATTGAAGAATTGAAAACGATTATCATCATCATCGCGAGATTTGTGCATAAATACATTAAGCGGAAGATCCGTCCACCCAGTGCGACACGCCAAGGCTGCATCTAGGAGAGGTTGGTTCCTAGTTTTAAGAGAGTACTGTATACAATCCTCCATACACTCCGCCTCACATATATTGTTTTCAACACAACTTTTTGTTACGGAAATTACGCATTGAACACAGGTCTCTGAACGCTCGTGAACGCCATCTTGTCCGACCTCGGCATTAACACCTCAGCTTTTTCCAAATGGTTTTCCAATAACCAGAATTCCCTCAACAGCTTGTGTTGACAAGTTCGATCATCGTACGTGGTTTGCTCGCGCAGTCCTACACCAATTCATTATGTTTACGTTGGCTCAACGATTCTGTACATGCAATTAACCGTGTATCTAAGTGGAAGACGTGTGCCGGCGGAACCTCAATTACGTTGACATAGTATAGAGAGTCAAAGAAACCTTGGGGGTTACTCTCCCAATGCTCGGATCGAAGAACTCCACCATGGATACTATAGCGGCGCATGCATCTGCCTTTGTATGTTTATAATCCAAATCGCTCGCCTGCCCGCTTGTTATGCTTCTCCTACCTGCAAAACGCCAAAAAAATGTTCGACTAACCTAACCTTCAATAAACTTACTAAAAAACTAATTCGGTTCCGCTCTTCTAGACTAAACTTTTTTTTAAATTTAATTTATATCGGCAAACAACCTCAGGCCGTAAAAGGGTTCAGATAAAGGACTGGTTTGCCCGCTGAATTGATGTACTACCTCATGATGTACTTTCATTTTGTTTTTGCCTTGACATTTTGAACTTAAATTTGCCTTTGTCCTGACTGGGATACGAATTCAAATTAGCCTACTCTTAGAGTGTTTTATTGCCTATATTGACTGTGAAATTAGATTCAATATAGTCCCCCCACACCGATGCACATACACACTCTCACACACACAACACGAGAGCATTTCAGCATTTAATGAGATTAAATCTGCGGTTTATTTCTTTTTTACAGATTTTCAATAATCAGGGTATACCCGAACGTTATGACAGCTTTCTGAAAACCTCTTTGGGATCCTGGAAGAAACTCTGTGCTGACAAAGAGCTGCTAGCCACATCCAACTCATCGACAATATCATGCATAAGTGGCCCACTGCTGGTTCCTGTTAACGAAATCGACATCACTCTGATTCTCATTTCTTCATCAGGGAATTGTTCTTTTCTCCTTATGATCGCAGTATATGTTATAAGAAATTACATATAACACCTAAGAACGAATTTGTTGAAGTTTTCAGCCAAGTTTTCTGATTTCCTAAAATGTAAATTATACGATGACATAAACAATGGTTTGAACTGCATCTCAGTTAAAAAGATACCCATTCTCACAAGACTAAGGCTGAAACAGTGCAACATTCGTTAAAGGCTACTTATTTTTTGCACAATGCTTAATTAATACAAATTGTTATGAAAAGAAGGAATTAAAACAAGGAGATTCGGTAATTTGTGTTGTTCACACTTAATGTTCTGACTCCACTCATCCAAATTTTTGCTTTAATTATCTCCCTACTCCAGTTATGGGAGATGGTCAAAATAAGAAAGCGTAGATCTTGTTTTGTAATGCTATAAATAGTTCAAGCATAAATAGTAGTGAATTTTATACTAAACGGCTCATTTTTGTCACAAGAAAATTAACATCGAAACCGAGAAAACAACGATTTGGTCCAACAAACACAATCTATCAAACAGCAAAAATTTGATTCTGATTTCATTTCCTATCCAATATCTAAACTAAACTATAAACATTAAGGACTTTCAAAACAAAGTTTTATGATTATCCAGATTGGTTAACCCATATTTAATTTAGCTTTCTCAAGTAAAATTTTACAACTGCGCTCGGAAGAATTATCAATTTTTATGCCTAAGAACCATAAAGCAAGTGGCAAAATATAACGTCAAGACAGAAGCTCTGCAGCAGAAAGTTAGAATTCAGCAAAATAAGTTGCTCATTTGCCTCCTGACAAGTTATCCGGTGCCCGCAACCAAAGCCTGGAAAGAACTTATTACAATAACATATGAAAACAGATCAATAAATCAAAAGAAGTACACACATATGTTTGCCATTTTTACGGTATTCTCGCCGTTTGATTGGGAGAAAAAATACAACTCAATAACAACGCAAAAATAGCAGACAAATAGAAAAAAAACAAAACAAAACTATTTATTATAAGATTTTGCAAATTCAACGCCTTATAAGACTTAAACCATTGACATCAATCAATGTTAATGTTCACTCATAGCTGCAAAGAAAAATCTTTGGTCTTTTCATTAATGGGACGTTGTAATAATGCCACGAAAATAATCAAAAACTAGAAACAGGTAAAACAAGAAAAACAAGATGTCGATGATCCCAAAAGCATGTTATGGACCAAAAATTCATTCTTATTCACATATATTTTGCTAAGAGACTCAATTTAAAGTTTCATTAATAATTTTAAAGGACAACAAGAAAACAAAAAGAACGAAAATCAGAAAACGATCTCAAAAATTCTTTTCAAAGCATTTATTGTCAATGTTGTAAAAATCAATATAAAAAGGACCAAAAACGCTCTAATAGTTTTTTATAAATCTTTTTGGGGGCCTATTGACGCCTCATTAGTCAGCTTCAGTAATTATGCCTAAAAAATTAAAATGCAGAAATCAGATACTCTCCTTTATTTTTCAAGACAGTTATTTAATTAGTAGCCACGAAGCGATAGCGGCTATTATTGTGGACATCGTGGTTGAATTGGATTGTATTGGTGAGCTGCTTTTTTTATTTTGTAAAATGTTTTCACAACTTTTTTCATGACTTTGAGTTCTCAAAACGGGATAAACCGGTAAATCTAAACGCGCATGAATTTGCATTAGAAGCCCTTATCCGGTTTCAGTCGTCCTTCAAGTATTTAGAGTAGTGAGCTACTGGGAGTCCGTAATTCAAGGTTGAAAGTTCGATTTAGGAGTTTTTGAGCACAAAATGTTGCAACTTTTTCGCATTTTTTTGTAATTTTTCAAATTTTTTGGTGGACAAGCTTAAAGTTAAAGTTTGTAAAAACTGACAAAGGTCTTTTGCAAGACGTAATTTTTATGGCCATTTTAGGAGCTATATATTTTGGTACTCCAAACATAAAAAAAAACAATTTTAAGCAAATTTTAACAGTATTTTCAAGTTTTTTTAACATTTTTGTCATTCTTTTTGAAATTTTCTGACTTTAGTGTAGAGAACCGCCCTCCTAAGTTTAATAACAGTTAATAAACAGTTTCTAGTAGTAATAGAATCCTTTTTACTATTATAACACGACAATAATTACCAATTTTTTTGATAGACCGAAATAATTATCAAATTTTCTGACATTTTTGTCAATGTTCAAGTTTTCCAGCCCTAGGGGCCAGAAACCTTGTCTATGATTTGATAACAGGTTACATAAACATCTTAAATGACCTTGGAATTGTTTTCAACTTTTTACTAACACAATTTTTTTTGAAAAAAAATTGCAGTTTTTTCAGGTTCCTTTACTTTTATTATCGTTATTTAAGTTTTCTGAGGCCCAAGAGCCATATAACTTCCTATATATTTCATAATAGGTTATTGGAAAATTTTTATTGGAAGGGTTTTTAAGTTTTTGTAAATTAAAAATTCTAGTAGCTTTTTTTATTACTGGCTTTTTTTAAAAAGTTTTTTTGAAACTTTTTGTCAAGTTTTAGGTTTTTCCAACATTAACGGTCAAAAAACCTCCTGTAAGTTTTGATAACAGGTTACTGCACGGTTTCTATTGCTAATCGGTAATGTGTTCTAAGATTTGAATTTTGCGATTTACAAAATTTGCAATTCTCAAAATTTTTTGGATCAGTGGCCCAGAAACCTCCTCCAGGGTTTGATAATAATTTATTGCATAGTTGCTAGAGGTAATTTTATGCTTATCAATTTTTTCTTAACACTAGTATCAGCAATTTTTTGTAAAAATTTTTAAAAAGCTTCAAGTTTTCTGAATTATAATCATGTCCAAGTTGATGGATCTTTTTGAGCCAGTGAAATTATTTGAGGCTTAATATAAGTATACTAGATAGCCTTCGAACTCAATGAAATGGTTCTGAAGAGATTTATATCACGATATTTACCAAGAATTTGTTAAAATTTTGATGGTTTATAAATTTTGATTTTCTGTTATTATCTGAGTTTAAAGATCTTTACTGGTAAACAAAGCTTTTTTAAGTCTTGCAAAAGCGTTAAATGATAGATCTCGAGAAACAAAAAATGGTTTTGAACCATTGGTTTCAAAAATATAGAACTTTTCTATAAGTTTGGCACTTCTCAGATTTTTTTTTGAAGCATTTGTCATT
The DNA here is from genome assembly GCF_964194025.1 of Convolutriloba macropyga. NCBI lineage: Eukaryota > Metazoa > Xenacoelomorpha > Acoela > Convolutidae > Convolutriloba > Convolutriloba macropyga. Next base: position 69,836,297 of record NC_134468.1, read on the forward strand.
TTCCTCGAGTTTATCTACCTTTGATGGCAAATTATTCTCTTTCAAGGATTGTGCGTGAGCTATACAGTATATTGAATTGTTTCATAAATAACCTTCAGTTTAAAAACTCTAAGAGTTTTTTTAATGATTATTTTGTTTAGTTTGTTGGATTTATTTATTTTCTCAACTTTTGAGATTTTGTCTTTTTGGCTGCGCTCATTCAATTGATCTGCTGGTCAGGTACATCAGTTTTTCTATCATTTCTTTGGATTGTATTTCAGAACTTGTCCTTCTATTTTTTGAATTCGTTGTCTCAATGTTTTTCAATGATTTCAGTGAATTCTACTGCTTTGAAATTAGAATTTGTTTGTGTGACATCATTTCTGCTTTTAGGTCAATTGCGTGACTTACCTCTTTAAAAGAAATGACTTCTGAACTCACTCATGCAACTTTAAACTATATGAACAAAGCCAAAGTAGTGCCAAACTTATATGCCTTAATTCTCGAGTATTAGTCTTGAGTGTTTGATTTCGAATATCAATTTTGAAAAAGCTCGGATCTATTCTTTTTGGCCCCCCAGCTTAGTGAGCATAAATCCTTTATGACCCCAAGTCGCACCTGCTATTTTCTTTCTTGACGTGTTATATAAAAACATTTAATGTTTAACTGGGGGTTTCAAAAAACACTGGGGGGGGGCAGAAAAAAATCCAAAACTTTTTTTTAGGGTTTTTACCATAGACCGTATTTGTCATAAATTAACACTCCGATTCTAATCCGAGAAGTCTAGTGGTCTATTAAAGGACTGGTGGTCGATCTGTCTATCATAGTTTTTTAGTTTTTTCAATTCATGGAAGGCCGAAAGCGTCTACCGAGGCTATTTTCCGGCAATCTGCCGGCTATGTTTATTTAGAATATGACAAAGGTTCCAAGATAAATATGTACTGTTTTACACACGCCTTTCTAGACTACTGTTGGGTTTTTTTGTAAAGAAACATTGCATAAAATAGCAAAGTTTATAGAAGTACGAACAAAAGAAATTACAAATACTTTTTGAAAACATATAGATGCACGGCCTTTCTTTTTCAAAGTTTTTGAAGATCCATTTATTACTTCAAACTATAGCAGCTACTCACCAATAGAGCACACCAATGAACTAAGAAAGAGTTTGAGAAAATTCAGAAAAAAAACAGCAAAAACAGCAGCTAGATTTACGCACTTGATCAGAAATCATCCTCAGAATCCGAAGGTTTGTTCGAACAAAAAGCACTCTCAAAATATAGAAGCAGATAGAAAAAATTTTGTTGTTTTCAAACACCAAACATATCAATCGTCCGAAATTGAATGAACTAAAAAAAATAGTTGGGCGTATAGTTCCTCTCCTACCAAGTGGGTTCGGAGCAATTACATAGCAAGGGACGCTTATGAGAAATGAAGAGTGAAGATTTCATCCCAATAATTATGCCAAACCACAAATATTTATAACTAGGGTGATTTGATTGAGGGGTTTAAAGATGCAATTTTAGGAGGGTAGAGGAAGTAACGAGGGTTTTTCCTCATTATTCACACCAAAAGTTACTAAAATTGTTTGACTAGAATTGTGGTAAAATGCAGAAATCCGAGTTCGGGTAAATGATTTTAGGAAATGTTATTTAATAAAAAAAAATTACCAAAATTTGCATCGAAATCCCCCACTACCCCTTTGTAAACCTCTGATTTTTCTACGTGCTTCTATTTCTACATCATTACATCTCCTCTACCCACAGGAACTCATGTATTAAATTGGAGAGAATTAGATTAAAATTACTCCAATTAACACCTAATTTTGTATATTTCTCAGCTAACATTTTTTAGGGGGATTTCCTCAAATTAAGGTTAACAGAATTAATTTAACTGGTAACTCAAGGCTGCTCCAATGATGAAAGAAGAGATTTTGCTTAGACTGATTAATATGAAATAATTGTTTTTGTCTGTTTAGAATCGCGTATGATCAAACTTGTACTCCTCATTTGCAAAAAAAAGGTGTAAAGCTACTTTAAAATAAGAAACGAAATCAAGGAAAAATCAACATCATTTTTAAATTATCGGTCTATAATTGCATTGACGTTTGATTTCCAATTATCGTTTCAATCGTCCGTTAATTTTTTATTTTACCTGACTTGTCAAAAAGTTGCTTCTTTTTTGCAATATTTACTTTCAGTTTTAAAAAAGCAAAATCAAAACTCATGCAGAAATAAAACTCAACTGTAAAAAAGTTGCGATTTTGCCGTAATTTGTGCAACAAAATGAAATACTTTTCGAATCTACCTATTTGCAAACAGTTACAATGATTAGTAGCGCAATTGAAAATACCAAAATCTGAATCATGAAAATGGACTTTTATTTTAACATCTGTTCTCATTTGCAGAGTGTATTCGTTTAGCATTGAATTAAAACGATGAAAGAGCCAAGTTAAGGAAATTTTACGTGACGGCTGGTAAAAATGACCAATTTCCTATTTTTTGTTTTAATTTGTCTAGAGCACTTTCATCAAAATTTTTGTCCCCGTACCAAACTCCAAGTCTATATCAGTACTGGGCAAACCTAAATCCAAGCTGTATTTCGTTTTTCAGCACTGGGCAAGTCTTACAAAAAGTCTTACAAGTCTGACAAGTCTTGGTTAAGACTTGGATAACACTTGCAAGTTGATTCCCAAGTCAAAACCAACTTTTCGAAAATTTTCGAGTGAAAATTTTGAATTCAACAAAATTTCGCCACGTGCCACGATTTTGGCATTACTTTTTAGGCACTTTCCCGGGGTGCTATAAAATGATGCCGGGGCATACCAAATTGTATATTAGCACCCCAGGGAGTCTATTGAGGATATTTCAGCCATTTTTCAGCCGTTCCAGCCCCTAAATTAGCCAAAATCATCAAATTTTTGTACTTTTCAGATAAACCAAATGTCGAACCGTTCGATCATTTTTGACGTTTTTTCGGCTATTTTTGACGTTTTGTCGGCCATTTTTGACGTTTTTTGGTCAGTTTTGATGTTTTTTCGGCTATTTTGACCTTTTTTCGGCCATTTTTGACAATTTTTCGATCAGTTTTGACCTTTTTTGGCTATTTTTAACCTTTTTTGGGGCATTAAAACTTGGATTAAGTCATGGCAAGTCTCGGCCAAGACTTGGACTAAGACTTGACAAGTCTTAGCCAAGACTTGGATTAAGACTTGGCAGGTCTTGGCCAAAACTTGGATTAAGACTTGACAGGTCTTGGCCAAGACTTGGATTAAGACTTGCCAAGTCTTGGCCAAGTCTGACAAGTCTTAAATGTGTTATGATCACAGCTCTGAATCAGTATTGATACCTAGACTTGCAATTAGACTTGCCCAGTACTGATATTGAATTGGCGTTAAGTACGAGTCGTCAACTTTCTCATTGAAATAGCTTCAGGGTATTTTTTTTGTATTGTAAACTTCACATTGACGTGAAATACGTCAACATTAGAATTGTCATTGAATTCGAAACTTCCCTGTTAATTTTTGAATGATTTTTCTTTGTCTTTCTCAAGCACCGGCATTATTTCAGTTTTGAAAACAATGTTGCTTGCTAATTTGAAATTGGTTAAACATAACGCTTATATTTTATCTACCAACCGATGCACTCATTTACGGACCCAATGTTTCTTTTCCGAACCCTAAAGTTCTGTTTTCCTTTATTAAACACATTAGAAGCCAAATGTCTGATCTTCACTTATAGCGAACGTGAACATCAAATACTACCGACGTGAATTTTTGATTTCTCAGGGTTTTGTAATCGTAGTTACTTCAACGGTGTCAGCTATTTTCACGTTTTGAAGCTAGTGATATTTGCTTACTTTTTCTCGCTGCTAATGTTGTTCTTTTGATCAAAGCTGCAATCATAAGTGTAGATCACAATGGTAGAAAAAAATACTAGATCTTTCTTACGATCGAGTTCAAATTTGCAAGAATTTGTACTTCTTGCACGTTGTCAAGTAGACTGCAATGTGATAAAAGCCATATAGTAATTGACAGAGTATCTAATTTTGTAAACTTTCTATGGACTTGTTTGAAAAGGATGTACATTGCCACTGTTTTTAATAACTTTTTATACAACAACCTAAAAATCTCTTTTGAAAATGCGTTTTTTGTCTTTTAAACTTTCTTTAAAAAACCAAATCAGTTCTACAAAATTGGCATTTCCCTTCATAATTGTGTCGCATTATGAAGTTTGAACTCTTCAGTAGGTTGATAAATTGAATATAAATACAAGAACCAATAAATCGTTAACTGTTGTTAAATTGATAAAAACAACTTGTCAAAGTTTTTGTTCAAATTCTAATTCAAAAATGTTGAAGATATGTTGAATTACACGCACGGAGTTTTGATATGATCCTAAGTAAACAGACAGATGAGGACTATTTTTGTATTTTGAAACCGACAATGCCGACGGTTTCGTACCTTTAACCAACATGGATGATTAGTGGATTACATTTGACAACCGAGCATACTGGCGACACCAAAAAAAGGGGTTTCGTTGTTTTTGCCAAAGTGAATCCAACTTGAAAAATATGAAAAAAATGGGAGAAAATTGGACCTTCTTCAGCTTCTGGATGCTTTCGATTTGCTCTTAGAAAGCGCCTCCAACTCATGAAGAAATTGAGAACCTCTGACGTCAAGTGTACTTTTAAGAGCGTGAAAACTTTCACAGTCGTGAGTCCAGCTGATTTTGAACGATTGTCGACGGTAGACTTTGGCGAAAACAATTGGATAATTGCTCTTCACGTAACTGGTTAGTTGAGATTAAGGTTTATAACAAACTTTAATTTTTGGCATAATTCTCTAAACAAAAAACGACAAATCGATCTAACTTGCTCACGTCAATCTACTAAAATATACTCTTTTTAGGAAGTCATTTTCCTTGCGTAAGTTGAACTTCTCAGTAAAAGACGCCCACCCACTACTCTTGCATGCAATCGTTTGTTAACTATAATACTGAACAACTTTTTCCAACCGAATCGATTTCCGCGCCGCCATTTCGAGGAACCCAATCAAGTTCTGATAAGGGACTAAACTTAACGTTAATTCATTTTCACCTTCAAATTTATAATTTTAATTTTTTTCCATTCAGACAAGGTTTCACAGTTACTGTCACTTTTAAAAAAATCATGAAAAATCAAGATCCACGCTGAGGTTTTTGATTTCACCTAGGCTTAATCGGTGAAAAAAATGTTACCCCTGACCAAAATCTGCTGACAGCTGCTTTTTCCTGCTTTGCAAAAACTTTAGCGAGTTTGCAGAAATAGCGAAAACAAAATTATCAAAAAAAGCTAAGATAAACATGCTATGAAGAAACGTGAGTTGACAATAATAAGCATGTTTGCCCGCATGCTTTTGTAAATCATTTGAAGCTTTTTACTTTGTATCACCTATCAGGTTCCAGTAATACGTTTTGCGTTGAATGTAATGAACTTACGAACACAATTTGTTCTAAGAACAATCATGGTAAAACAAGCATGGGTTCGATAAAATAACCTGCAGTTTGGTCTCAGTAACATTCACCGCAGAAACATAGTATATGCGAAACAACTATTACTGAAAGATTGTATAACTAAGCACAATAAATATTTTAGCCTAGTTGGACAATTCAGGCTACTGTCTGAGCAGAATTATTCGCCGACTGTATATATTCGGTACAGAGTCAAATCCTGTTTGAAGTATTTTTCATCAAATTGAAAATAAAGATGTTCAAGAACCGTGAAATTAAGGGAAACTGCCTGAAAAGAACAAAAAATTGACATTTTCAACAAAACTTTCTCATATCTCAAAAAATGGCATTTCAACTCAGCATATAAACTTAGTTAATCAAAGACAAAGCCCATATTATTTGGCTGGAATCAAATCCAAACATTACTAGCGTTTACCGATACCGATGCGAAAAAATTTACTCTTTTTGTAACTAGATTTTGTTTTTCCTGTCTTAATACATTGTACATGTGAAGCATACTTACAAACTTCGAGAAGGCGGTGATCTAAACGATGAAAAAGCGGTGCCCTAAATGGAATTTTCAGTCAGTGTTTTTCACTATAAAACTCGAAGTTGAAAGTGGAATCTATTTTGCACCCCCAAATGTTTTTGCGGAAGCGCATTCTTCAAAGAATTCTGTGGCAGATTTATTGCATTATAAACGCTCATTTTATTCATTTTAAAAAATTAAATCGTAAAAAGGTTAAAATTATGTGAAACGCCAATACGGCTGAACGTAACTATCATCACTTTTCTTTGGACGTATTTTCCATTTAGGGGTATTTTATTGCCGTGTGAAAACTACTTAAACGTAATTTAAGCGCTTTCCACATTGGGCGTCAGAGGACGACGGGAGAAAGAAACCCCACGAAACTTTTTCTAGACCTAAAAACGATGGATAATGAAACAACTATTGTTGCCGTCATAGTTCAATTGAAATTGTTTAGAAAGCAATAGAGTTCACTGGCTGAATTCTTAAATAGGAAAAAACGAAGCAAAAACAAGATCTGTGTGCATTACATATATGGGATTGTGTTCAAATATAAAATTTGGGACGCTATATAGCCTACTCATGTTATGTTGTTAACCATACTTATGTTATGTTTATCTGCAAAATGCGACCAAAAATTAGCGGACTGGACTTGTCTCGAAAAATGTTAACCTAATGAGAAAAAAAGATATCGCCTAACGATAAAAAGTACAAAAATAACGGCAAGAAAAACTAAGAGACAAAAGCAAGATTTTGATGAATTGGGCGAACGTTCAGTTTCCACCATATTACTGCTCCAAAAATATCGGTTCTTCGATTGTTATATAATGAATCCTGCAATCCTGATCTTTGCTGCTAATTGACGCTTCCAGGCTAGTTTGTTTTGATGTATTTTGTATGATATAAGCATTTGCTTGTTTTTCCTCGTTTTCTACTTTTTTCTTCTACCACATAAATTTAATATGTGTAGGACTCCAATTTCAATATTCAGGACAATTTGTTACTCTGCTTTTTGATGTTTTGTGTTCCTGGAGCCGGGGGTCCTTATCCCAGACGTTGAGCTCAAATTTGAGGCGACTATATGAGTGGTCCAACATTACTCAAATAGAGTCACTGGCTTACTTGCATTATATAAGATGAAATGGAGATACTTTGGAGGGCGAGATTGCATCGATTACCCGTAAATATTCAGCAAACAAGCGAAAATATCAGACCAGCTGACTTGTTTTTGATTTAAAAACTTAATTTTTTTCACCAAAAATTTGAAGCCCATATAAGCATATGATGCATGAAATGAAGAATATTGAGTCAAATGTGTAACAGTAAGGTGACACAACTTGGGAGTTAACTGAGCAAACAGAACGCTCGGATTATATATCACCAAACTACGAGGGCACATAATTGACAGTTCGGGAAGCAGAGGGAACCACTGACAAAGACAGCGATTGATACTGAAAAACTAAATCAATAACAATAGTATACTATTTTTAGTTAAGATAACCAGCAAATATTTTATTACTTTTCTGATATGATTCAGATAAACAAATTTTACTATTTGTTTATTCTTGCCAGGGGGGAAATGTGGTACGGTAGTACATTTCAACCTGCTTCCCTTAATTGTCTAAGCGAGTAACTTACTATGATTGAGGCTTGTCATTCGCGGTGCAAATGCAACAGAAAAAGTGCATCCCTTGTGATGAGTGAATTGAAAACGTGCGAGAACCTTGCAAGCTGATTCAAAACTTGCAAGATTTTTGCAAGAATCTTACAAGATATAAATCAAGGCAAAAAAAGAATCATGGTACAAATGGTTTAGAAAACATCTTTGACGCAAATTATTGTTTATTGAACAAATTATAAAACCGAATTCAATAAAAAAAAAATTTTAGCCCGGATTCAAAATGTTGCAAGAATCTTGCAAGAAACTAGCAAGTTTTTGAATTCTGGGAAATTTATTTCTGTATTTTTGGTAGCTAAAACTAAATGAAAACCAAATGAAATGACTGATATCGTATTTTTTGATCAGCAAAACTGAACCTGATTGACTTCTTTCGTAAACGCCTTTTGTAAACATACAAAATTATACTTCATTGAAAGAAATTTAAGAGATTTTCCAGAGCAAAATCGGCAAATTTATTGTAATACAACAATCCTAATAATTGCCCCACAAAACGCCAAATCTGTAAAACGACTGCTTATGCGCACGACAAGCCCGAACCTCCCCCCTTTTTTGTGCCACTTTTACGATTCACTCCAGCATTTTCTATGTGTTTAGCGCAGACCCGAACACTTTTTAGTGGCCTTTCGGTGGTCACCACACCCCTTTCTACACATTTAGCTCAAACACTCTTCTTTTTTCTCTGCCCCTTTCGCGCATTACCACGCACTTTTTTCCGTGTTTAGCGCGATCTCCCCTCCCGTTATTGTGCCCCTTTGGGGCTTTACTCCACTCATTTTTGTGTGCTTAGTCCGAACCCTGTAGCATTTTTTGGTCCTCTTTAATGCCTTAGTCTTAGAATTCCAGAGTTTCTTTGCGGCTACAGTCCCGGTAAAGGTTTTGGTGCATTTAGTAATGCACAGTCCTTAGTCTTCAAAGAAACAAAAGAGGCCCACATTCAAGCGAAGACTAAATTTCTGGACACATGATTTGCCAGAGTCGTTCAAGAAATCAACGGTTATCTTGTAAGATGCTTGCAAGAATCAGATTAGTACCTTGCAGGAATCATTTAAGAGCTTGAAGCTTGTCTTGAGGGAATATAACAAAAGCCACGCTCATCTTGCAAAGTTTTTGCGGGTTCGTTTTTATCTTGCAATATCTTGCAAGAATCTAGCAAGATCTTGCAATATGGTGCGGAACCTTAGAAGACTTCTGCAACATAGTCGTTTGTATTAGTCTAGGGTGGAACCTGAAATCATAATTCTTTTTACAAAAAAAATTTAAATTTAAAAATTTCCGAAACAAAATTTTGCTATTTTTACCCGAAAAGATGATTTTTTAAATATTCAAACTATTACAAAAGAACAAAAGCTGCGGAAACGATTTTATCTTCTGGAAATTGATGAGGTATGATAGAGTTGTTCATTTAGTTTCAGGTAAGCACTGGATTGCAATCGGTTATAAGAAAAGGACAGAATCTTGCAGAAAACAAATAAGTCACAGTTACCTTTAGATGTTTTTCTTTTGATTTTATCAACAAAATTGGTCTGTCTTCTATAGTCTGTCCCATAAAGTTGAAATAAGCAAACGTTCCAAAACGTCAAAAACAAGCAATTGAGCATCAAAGTGTCATTTCAATGTATATATATATATATATATCAATTCAACTTTGTTTCAGATCATCCGAAAAACAAACGATTTGGCGATAACAAAATGGCCGTCAATCTGATTCAAATAATTGCATCAATTGTCCCCACTGAAGATGTTGCATTTGTGTGGTTAAGTATTGACTTTGTAACTGCTGTGCAAAATGAATCACAAATAGGAGAGTACTGTTCAATGAGCACAGCTGTTTCAAAACAGATGGGTGAGATATATTTGAAAGAAGATATGCATGAATTCTCCCTACATTAAATCGCGTCTCTTAAGCAATAAACAATTTTGCAGGTCATGTAATCAGCGATATAAAAAATTATTTAGCGATATTATAAAATCGAATTATTCAAAATCAAATGGGAAATGTAAAAGTAATGAATACTGCCAAACAGTTGTTGTGGCCAGAAGTTATCAAACTCTGCGGTAAAGAGTAGCCGAATATATATAGCCTAATGAATATTACCACACGGTTGTTATCGCCACCGAGAAGTTATCAAACTCCGAGGCGAAGCCGAGGTGTTATGCAATGGTTAAGTGACTCTGCTTGAAGTCACTGCGAACTTCTGGTGTTTATCGAGAACCGCGAAGCGCTTCGAGATATTAAGTCAGAATTTCGAAGTGACTTCTGCAAAGTCACTTAAACATGCTTAAAACACAAAACGCGCACGTTTCATAATGACGAAAGTCAACGAAATTCAACTTCTGGCTAAGTAGCTAGCAACTTCTGGCATTTTGACTTCTGGCACTGCATTTTTTCGCCATTTTAAAATGTGCACGTGAGTGTTTTAAGATAACTTCGAGGGCGATAACAACCGTGTGGTATTTTTTAAATCAACACCTGTTGCTATAATAGCAGTTTTTGAGACTACGAGTTTTTCAAACTGTTTCCATCTTTAGACTACGAGTTTATCGCCACTCATTTGTCGCCACTGATTACTCAGTAAAAGTGGCGATAAAGGAGTGTGAAAAACTCGTAGTCCAATGCTGAAGTGTTTTTTTCAGTGCCGATAGGCCGTTAAAATTTATCACTCGGGCAGTTTATTTAATTGCCATTATCGCAATAGGTGTTGATTAAATCCAAAGCAGAGGTTGGCCACTGTTGCAGATTTTCTTATTTCTAACATAGGATGCTAACTTATTTTAAACCGCACATATACAGAGGTTTGAGAAGACAAACAAATCAATATAAATTTCTGTTGTACTCTAATGACTTTGCCGTCCTGTAAGAAGTACCCAGTGAACTGAAAATTGATACATCTTGATAAGAAACATACTAAAACATACTGAATATTGTCAAGATGTTGCGATGTTAACTGGCAAGATAATATCAAGATGTATACAAATTTGCAAGATCATTGCATGGGTGTCAAAAAACAATATCTTCGCAAGATTTTCACGAAAGACTAACCAAGACATGGCCAGATATATTAGGTATTATAAATTCAATAGCACTAAAAGAAAGAGTTAGCACGCAATCAAGATAAAGCAAGTTTTGTCAAGAATTAGCAAGACTTAACAAGAATTATCAAAAACGTCGGAAAAAGCAGCTTTTAAAGTTTATTAACCAACAATTGAGCCGCTTTTCCAGTATAAATATTATTTTTGAGTGGATGCTAGTTCGGCGAGTACATATTTCACAACTCTTACGGCACCGCCACCAAGAAGGCCCCCACTAAGGTCCCATGTAAAAGCCTAAAACCAAAACAAAAATTACCATGACATATAGCAACTTCAAATAAAATGAAAGAAACAAGAGTAAACTGATTAGTAACTAAGAAACTACAGTATTTAAAAATCAAAACACAAAAACAAAAAGATTACAAAACTCTTTATTTTGTGAAAAATTTGATTTTTTCCAATTTTTTTCCAAATCAACAAACCATGGTGTTTAGGCGCATCAACGCACACCCTGCAATTGGTATCAATAAATCATGGACCAAAAAGCGAAAAAATTGAAATCAACAAAAAAGTTAACGTTTAAAATGAGAAGCATTTTGATACGGAAGAATTCGACGAAAAGCAACTCTTGTTTTACAGAATCCAATTAAGCACAAACTGTAGTGCGTTTTAGTATTCGACAAATCTACTATTGATTGTTAGGTTGATTAATTACTTTAATGAGATCAATGTTGAGAGATTCAGTTGACGAAAAAATGGTAACAACCAATTGTGACTGTCTCACAATATTATTATCTAATAAAACTATCCTCAAAAGTCCCCAATCGTGCGAACAATATAGATGAAGAGCCAGACATGAAGATAAGCGAAAAACATTTGCTGAAATTTCAAATGAGCCAGAAACATCAATTTTCTTACCGCATCTAGAACACAATTAACTGAACCGGCCCTTAATTAAAAACATTAATATTTACTTTCTTAATAACTGTACGCCTCTTTTTTTCACCAGCTGTGTAGGTGGTACAAACAGTTATATATGTAAAACAGTGCAAAAATGCATTTGATATATCTAACCTCCAAAATTTTTGTTATTTCAAACATCCGTTTTCAGCTAGTCTCTTTCTGGGTAATAGTTTCTAATTAAAGCAAAATTTTAGGCAAGTTTTACCATGATGTTGATTTTAATCAAGAAAGTTTCTTGAAACCCCTTGATAAGATCTTGGCAAGATCTTACCAGGATATACCAAGAATTTTTGGCCCTCCAGGATCTTGGTAAGATTATTCATGTTTTATCAAAACTGTCAAGATCTTGCATGTGTTGGCAAGGTGTATCGTCTTGGCAAGTTTCGTTTCATTGCGTATCCTCTAAGAAGAGTACTCTGAGAAGAGTACATTTTTTAAAAAAAAAAGTACATCGAAGCTTTGTTATCCTACCTCAGAATAAGAAAGATTAATTCAAATGCAACATTGCCACATGGTGGATTAGTATCGTTAAATTGTGTTGTTTAACTTGGTTTTGGAGAGTTTTGCTTCCAATGATGAATTTTTTTATGACCATTTTTAACAATTGAATTTTCATATAAATTTTGATAGAAAATACAAGCTTCAAAAAGCATATGTAAATCGTTTTTACTGCGAGGCGTTGAAAATATTTAAAAAGAAATAAACTCTTCTCTTCACGCATTTTAATCCGATGTAGTACAGTGCTTCCATTGCCGGGGTTCATTTCTTTCCCCTTTTTTCCATTTTCAGAGGTAGATGATTCGATGGATGATCAACTAGGTACAGGGTCTGGGGTTTTGCATGCGCCAGATCTGGGTTCGGTTATGATAGAATCAGGTCAGGGTTTGATTGGTAAAAGTTCGGGTACTGTAGTCACAAGTATTAATTTGACAGGCTGCAAAAATGATTTGCAATGATTCATCTGAATTGGTAAGTACATGCTATCAGTAGATACAGATCTCACTCTTGCCTTTTGTACAGGTGTCGGCAGAATAGTTTCAATAAAAACAAATTTTTTCTTTCATTTGAGGTCTTAGGCTTAGAGTTCGGTGAGAAAAATCTCCTTTTCATACTTACAGCATTTCAACGGGAGGCTGCCATTAATCTTTCCATATAAATAGAGGAACATCGTGACCTAGTCGTTCACATTTGCTCATTTCTGGAGGTTGAAATACTATTGGGTTTGAAATAATTGGACTGCCATCATTGGCGGACCAGCAGCTTTCATTGCGTTTTTAAATTTCAATTTAAACATAGTGACCGAAATTTGATACTCCAAGGCCATGCTTGAATACACAGAATAATGTAACCTTTGCTTATTTCGTTCTTGTTGATTGTCAGCTTGTATTTATTTTAAAACAAACCGCTGTTTTTTTTACGACTTGAAGAGGAGTCTTGGTGAAGCGTCTTTTCTGACCGACAACTTTTTGGAGTATATTTAAAACAGGATGAAAAATTCAACGCGGCACGTGATAACTAAGCGGTTAGGTCAAACGTCTGAAGAGCAGAGAAAAAAGATAGTGACATTTGGTTTATGTTGCATTTTTGAGTGAGAGCGAGAAAAATAGGTGTGAATAAATTTTATTTAGAGTTTATTAGTTTTTACCTTACTTTTTCTGTTATTTATCTAAACCCCGTTAACAAATAACTGCACGTAAGAGCCTTTTTGGCCATCTTAATCATATATTAGAGTATTATATGAAATCGTGAGCTATTTTTGTGATTTCGCCTTTTTAGACGCTCTTTAGCGCTCTCATTTTTTGGTGAATGGGGTAGTTTTTTTGTTGAAGTAAATTTTCTGGGTTTTTAGGGCCTTTTAATCTCGCTACTATCATTGTTGTTCCGACCCACTATAGTGGGGGAGGAACTATATACTCAAATGGTTTTTTTTTGTTCAGTCAATTTTGGCCGATCGATATAATCATCGTAGAGAGTTGTGAGTGGTATCATTAAAAAGCTCGTCCAGCGTAGAATATGGAATCAAAAAGATATTTTCAATTTTCGCTTTTTATAGGGAGTTATCGAGGTTTAAAGTTATGTGAATATTTGAAGTAATTCATCTGTTTTTATTCACATTTTCGGTATTTTTGACCTAATTTTCGTTAATTTTGCTAAAATTTGTTCAAATTTTTTGGTGTAGTGTTATTGATTTTATCTCTAAAGATAGAAGAGGTTTGCTGAACTCTTTGATCTGAACTTTTAGGCTAGAATTTTAGAAAAAAAAATTCAAAATTCGATTTTTTTTGGACCAATTTTGCTCTTTTAGCCCACTTATCTTAAACTTGCTGGAAGTAGATAGCTTGAAACAGCGGCAATATTCTTTTTAAGCTGACGAACGAGCTAGTTCTTCTCCCGCTGGCTTTGAGAGTCTTCTGGAATTAATTTTTTGCCACAGTTTTTTGCAAATTGAAACTCGATAACTAAAAAAATGCATTTTAATTTTGACAAACTGAAAAATTTTGTTCAAAAATTGATCTATTTCGCAACCATTTGAAAAAGTGAGTATTTTTAGACGCGTAGTAACATCTGGGATGATCTTTATCTCGCCATGGATGCTCAAGATAATGCACAACATAAAACTTTTAGATTTTAATGGGGCGCAACTTTTTTTTCAAAACATTTTGGCTATGTAAAAGTTTTTTATGTAAATTTCTTTTACTTACAAGAAATTCAATTCAAGGCTCAAGGAGTGACAGATTCCATTCACAAACAACGAGGCGCACCGAGATTATAACAGGGTTTCAGAATAAGCTCATGGTTTTTGAGAAAAGCTCATGGTGTTTCGTAAAAAACTTTTTATGTAATTCTTGAATTTTACTTTCATTTGTTATCTTTTTTGCAGTTAAATGACTTATTGTCCCCAGTGAAAGATCCAGTCATTTCTTAGGAGCTATAAATCAACATAGACAATTCTTTCGGTTGTTATCTAATGTCTGTTTTGACTTTGAATATATTTGTTTTAAGAAAATATCGGTTAAATTTTGAATTTTGCCACTATTTTTTATCTTTTTTCTCTCACCTTGGTGAGCAGTCTCAGTAAAAACAAGCAAATACCAAGTTCTTGTGGGTAATCAACTATTATTTGTAATGGTCCTATGTTGAACTAATGGTCTCTTTCTCTTTATACTACGCGTTTTCTTTAATTTTTTTTTTTGTTTTTGAGCTCAATTGTATATTTTTTGAGTTCATTTTGTTTCCTTGCCAAACTGCCATATTACTGACAAGACCAATTGAAAAAAAACTTAGTAGAAAAAACGCACAGCGTTGGAAAAAAGCGTATCTGGATATGTTAATTGTTTTAGTTATATATTTTACTCTTTTTGGGCTGAGACACAGTTATCTCGCAAAATTCAAATTGATTTGATTTTGTTTTTGCCAATTTTTGTCATTTTTTGTTGTACGTAAATCACCTGATAACAATAGGTCTTGATTGGTTCCCCAATATATATAATTCAACCTAGTTAAAGGTTTCAGTTTAGAGCTGTTTGTTTTAATGACTTTAAAATTGAAACGAAAAAAAAAGTTTAAATGTGTGTCCCTTTGCTTTCATTTACGTAACCCTGTAAATCGATATCAATAATTAGAAGTCTCAAATACTTTTTTTTTATTCATACATCTTTTTGGCTCAAACATACATGTTGATCTATTGCTTCGACCATTATTTTCACAAAAAGATTTCGAGGTTTCCACACTGTTAAGTTTTTGGGTTTCTTTTTCGGTCATCTCCTCGTCGTCGTCCTTTTATAAATAAGGCTCGCTGATGTTAAAAAGAAAAAAAGGTGATAATCTAGAGTTCTCGCAGGCGTCATTCTCTAAATATAGTGCCTTGAATTGTGTAAAATCTTTTGAAGTTTTGGCTTCTTTGTATCTTTGCAGTTAATTTGAGGGGTCGTGACTTAGTCTCATTATTAACAGGCCCAATTGTTTTCCTGAGGTATTGCAACTTAAGCCGCTGTATGTTGAAAATTTTAAATCTGTTATGACTTTTGAAAATATTTGTTTTGAAAAACATATTTCGCTTTGTGAGCTTCGTCATTTTTTTAAAACAATTTTTGGGTCAACTTGTAGCTCAGTCTCTGTAAACACGGGTCACAACCCGTTTCCAGTGAACTACAATTCGATCTCTATATCAATTTTAGCTTCAAACAATTGTTTCTCGGCTTTGTTACTACTGTTACTACAAGATTTAACAAAATAAATGAGAAGTTTTATATTTGTACAATTTATAATATTTTTGTTTTCTTTCTGATTTATAACAATGATCGTAGGTTCCATTGGCTTCGAAATTTAGCGCAATTGAACTTTGGATAATGACTTCTCTCAGTTGCTTCCTATGGAGATATAAATGTACTTTTCAGGGACTTCAGTTGATATCTAATAACGGTAAAATTAATTGTGTTCAAAAATGGAAACGTGTTTTTGAATTTCGCACTTCTTTGCTTTTTTGTCGACTTGTTAACCAGTTGCAGTGAGGACAGGTCTCATCTGTTTTCTAATGAAGCATATGTTAAATTGTTCTGTTTAGGTTTTATCTGATGCCAGTTTGATTTTATGATTTTATTTATTGTAGCCATCGAATTTTGGTCCTAATTAGTGTTCGTTGTTTGAAATTTGCTATTGTCCTTTATAGTAGTCCTATTTCAACGAGGTTCATCGGCCTTCCAGATTGACATTGTTGTATTCAGTTCTGTTTTTTTCACCCCTATTCTTTTAACCCCCTAACTTTTAACCCCGATTTATTCACCCCTATATCATTTAACCCCTCTATTACTTCACCCCTCTATCATTTCATCACGCCAATTAGCAGTCGACATTAGGGCTTATTTTGACATAATTAGATGGAAACACCAATCCCACGTTCGGTTCTGGTAGTTTCATATCAAATTCCACGGGCCGCTGAGGCATGGCCATGGCCCGCGAGGCTTGGCCAAATGACTGTATTGCTAATTTAATAATCATTATTTTATAGAAAGAATAAAATCGGGTTGAAATTATAGAGGCGTTAAAACAAAGAGGGGTTAAATAACGCAGGGGCGAGTAAATTGGGGCTAAATGATAGGGAGTCGAATGAATAGGTGTGAAAAAGCGGTACAGGATTGTATTCCTTTCGTTGTTTACTGAACGATATGAATGTTGTTGAAGGTTTTCTAACTCTTCATCATTTGGTAGCCAATAAACTCAGAAATGTGGATAAGTGGGGTCGGAACCTTATGTGCATATGCAGATTTCCGAGCCTCTTTGTTTCAATTGAAGAAATTGGGCTGCATTTACAAGTATTTTCGCCTAATTTTAATACTTTGATTTATTTTGCCTAATTATGCTATTTTTTGCCTTTCAGAACATTTTGCTGTTTTCAATTTTGTAATTAAGGACCAGGGTAGGGTAATTGCTACAAAGTGAAATCAATTACTGATTTTATATCTTAATTCTGTTATGACTTTTGACAATATTTGTTTTTTAAAACTTATTTCGCTTCTTGAGCTTCGTCATTTTTTTAAACAATTTTTCGGTCAACTTGTAGCTCAGTCTCTGTAAACACGGGTCACAACCCGTTTCCAGTGAACTACAATTCGATCTCTATATCGATTTTAGCTTCAAACAATTGTTACTCGGCTTTGTTACTACTGTTACTACAAGATTTAACAAAATAATTGAGATGTTTTATGTTTGTACAATTTTTAATATTTTTGTTTTCTTTTTGATTTGTAACAATGATCGTAGGTTCCATTGGCTTTGAAATTTAGCGCAATTGAACATTGGATAATGATTTGTCTCAGTTACTTCCTATTGAGATATAAATGTACTTTTCAGGGACTTCAGTTGATATCCAATGACATTAATAACGGCAAAATTAATTGTTTTCAAAAATGGAAACGTGTTTTTGAGTTTCGCACTTCTTTGCTTTTTTGTCGACTTGTTAACCAGTTGCAGTGAGGACATGTCTCATATTTTTTCTAATGAAGCATAGGTCAAATTGTTTTGTTTAGGTTTTATCTGATGCGAGTTTGATTTTATGATTTTATTTATTATAGCCATCGAGTTTTGGTCCTAATTAGTGTTCGTTGTTTGATATTTGTTATTGTCCTTTCCTGTAGTCCTATTTTCAACGAGGTTCATCGGCCTTCCAGGTTGGCATTGTTCTATTCGGTTCTGTTTTTTTCACCCCTATTCTTTTAACCCCTATCTTTTAACCCCGACTTATTCACCCCTATATCATTTAACCCCTCTATTACTTCACCCTTTATCATTTCATCCCGCCAATTAGCAGTCGACATTAAAGCATGTTTTGACATAATTAAACGGAAAAACTAATCCCACGTTCGGTTCTGATAGTTTCATATCAAATTCCACGGGCCACTGAGGCATGGCCATGGCCCGCGAGGCTTTATAGAAGGAAAAAATCGGGTTGAAATGATAGAGGGGTTAAAACATAGAGGAGTTAAATGATACAGGGGCGAGTAAATCGGGGTTAAATGATAGGGGGTTGAATGAGTAGGTGTGAAAAAGCGGTACACGATTGTATTCCTTTCGTTGTTTGTTGAACGATATGAATGTTGTTGAAGGTTTTCTAACTCTTTATCTTTTACTAGCCAATAAACTCAGTAATTTGGATAGGTGGGGTCGGAACTTTTTGTTTGTACCCACATTACCGAGCCTCCTTGTTTCAATTGAAGAAATTGGGCTGCATTTACAAGTATTTTCGTATTTTGATGTATTTTGACTAATTATGCTATTTTTTGCCTTTCAGAACATTTTGCTGTTTTCAATTTTGTAATTAAGGGCTACGGTAGTGTAATTGCTACAAAGCGAAATCAGTTTCTGGTTTAATAGCACATATTTTACGAAACGAATGGACCAACTTTTCATTTTGTGTTGTTTCTACTTCTTGCTCAAATCTTAAGTTCTTTCCAGAGCTTTTGGGTGTCGTGTGATGGGTCAATGAATCAATAGACACATCCTTGCTTATATTTCCCTATCAATTGTTGAACACAACGAAACTGTATCTCACACGTGGTTATTTACAATGCTTTCTTAGAAAGTTTTCAAAAAACTTTTCCAGCGAAATTTCCAAGAAAATGTTTTCATAGTTTGCATTTTCCCTGATAAATTGTTTCCTCCGTTTGATATTTCAACTTCTATAGAAAAGTGAATAGTCTTATCGGATAGGGGCTGGCTAGGGTGTAACTTAAGTTTTACTTCGTGTCGGTTCCAGAGACTTCAAGCTATATTTTAAAGATCTTCTCGTACGTTTTCATGATATGTGAAGCCAAATTGAGGTGATCTGATTTTGGTCTTGCGGAAAAGGAAATGGAGCACGAAAGCACGTGTTTTTGCGGCGTGAATTTTTTTGCTCTGATTTTCAAGTAGTGTGAGAAAATGGTGTTTGTAAAAAGGTCACTTCTTCGATACTGTTTTTTTTTCTTATGCGGCATTTTGACATTCATTTTTACTGTTTTTCTATTCCATTTTTTTAATCCGATTTTTTTTAAAAAAATTATTCTCACAATCCATTCAAGTCCACTCTAGGTCTATTTTTTTGTGTAGACATTAATGGAAATTTTTTGAATTGTGTTAGGACTTATCCTGCTTTTTTAGATTAAAAAATTTGCCAGGCTAGCTAGCACAATTTACACCTATTTATACACTGGTACAATTTAGACCGATGGTTTAGCAGCTCAAATTACTCGGTAGCCATCGAGAACCATACCTAAAACAATTTTTAACAAAGAATTGCTAACTTTTGTTGACACTAGCGACTTATGAGTTCAAGTTGTTAGCGCATATTTTTCCTCTATCAAAAGTTCTGGATTATTGTCAATTGTCCCTACACGGTTTAGTGTCAAAAAATGAATTGGCACATTCTCATTTTCAGCTGAGAGCTTCAACTCAGATAACGTCGTCCCGCAGATAACGGCAGCTATTTAATATAAGCCTTTATTTTAAAAAAAACTTTACCGATGACAAATGAAAACGTGCTATGGATGCATATCTATGCTTTCTCATTTCAGAATCGATTTCTGTGGAAAATAAAAGCAGCGTTCTCCATCAGGATAACAATATCTCTGGAGAATCTTCTGCATTAGCGCCAACTAATTCTGAGTTCTTTATCACCTCTTGCGCTCATAACTCAACCCTCAACACCGATCAATGGTTGGCAGACTACGTATGCGACATTCTACTGACAGAAGCGACAAAAGAAGTACAAATATCTTTAGATGACCTTGTGTCCCGTGTTAAAAGTGAAAGCGAGTTCGAGTTGCATCATGAGACCTGGGGATCCCGAGAGGCTGTGTTCTGCTTTGATTCGTAAACTATCGGAGCAGAGCTTCAAAGAAAAACAGAATGATGATTTTTCATTCCTTTATGTAAATTAAAGCGTAACCTTGAGAGAAAAAAAAGTTAAATTTCAGCATATACCTTTCATTTTAGAGGTTACAGCCGATCCTATAAAGTTGACCATAAAGCTCAATAATGCTTTATTTTGCAAGCAAATTACATTTTACCTCTTCACTCAAGCTTCTGTAATTAGCCCTGTAAATCGAATCTCATATTAAATATTTGTTGATGGATATACTTTAAGCACTTTTAATCAATTGTGATTCCAATATTGATTCCAAAATTTAATCGTTTTGGTGCAATTTCACATAAGAAATAAAATTTACTTTAATCTCTCCTCCAGAAGAATTGAGTGCGTGAAGACAATTGAAAACAGAAAAATGTTAAAATTAAACTTTTTCAAAGTTTTTAAGGCCTTGTTACGCCCATTTGGAACAACAAATAGCAGCTGCTCAAAAATTTTAAGTTATTTTAACCTCTTATAGACGCAATGGGGGATAGTTGCATATTCAATGCACTCTGCTTCTATTGATTGTTGCCCGCTGGTTGTTTGAAACAGAGCATTGTTATTCATACTTTAAAAACGTAAGAAAAATCCACATGCTAATATAACTCAAATGTGGCCAAAATATGGATCAATTTCTCGAGTTTTTAAAAATCTCAGATGGTTTAGCTTCCGATTAGAGACATGTCAAAAAATTGGATCATCTATGGGTCTCAAAGGGTTGCGAATGTGACGAAGTCGTTACTTTGTTTATAATTCGTTACTAATGTGTGATATTGAAATGAATCTGTTGCTCTGTCTTTGAACTGAGTGACTTCAGCCTGGGTACACGATGCTAGTTTCATGAAACTTCTATTAATTTGAACGAGCACATAATTTTGTAATTTAGCTGAAGTCAACAAAGCAAAAACCGTGAAATCGAGACTAGTAGATAATTTTGTCTGTTTAGTAGGGAGATGGATAGACTCCATGGGCTATTCACCTATGCTCTGGTCTTCATGGCTCAAGACTCGTGCCTCTAAAGGTCTGATGACTAAATACCTAAGGCTCCGGCCAAAGCGAAGTTGTACTGAAGTGAGAGGCTTGAAATTGTGTAACAGCTGGAGCTGGCCTGTTGACAGGTTTTTTTCGCAACACACTGCCCGAAACTTTTTCCTCAAGCTGCATCAATTTGGAAACTTGAGCTTGACTGACATATCTTCATATACTTAACTGGTCTCAACAAGATAATTCGATAAGAAAGTAAATGTTTTCTTTAAGGTTTTATTCGCTAAAATTCCCCAATCACTATTGAACATATCAAAAACAAAATTTTTAGAATTTTTCTAATGAACTGAATCAAATCTTGAAATGAAAATAAAAATAAGAAGATTCTCAACTTTGTTGCAAATCTTGTCAAGAGATTTGAATCTTACACTTTTTTGGTAAAATGTATCATTTTTTGCACTGGATGTCAATGCAAGCAAGCTGCATACTTTATTTAAGAACGAGAAAATTTTTGCTTTTTGATGCAACGCTCTATTAAATGTGAAGAAAAATTGTTTCTTCTAGTGGAAGTGCATGTAGTCCTCTGATTAATTAGGCGGCAATTTACTTGCACAATTGATTGATGAGATATAAGAATTTTTGCCCATTTAACCATAATTTTTATGTAGTTTACCTTCCAGTGATTCTATCGCTATTGTTCGAGTAGGTTGCACAAGTATGGTTCTTTTGAATAAGCTCATTTTACTGTAAAATATTCAGCAGACCCAGTGGCAAATTTCATAAAATTCATCTTTCAATTGAAGTGCTAACAACAGCCTGGTGTTAAAGTTCTGGTAGAGCCCATAAACATATTTGTCCAAATAAGTTAGTTCACGCTCCCTTTTTGGTCAAATTTTAAGTTCAATAGGGGATTTGAAACTCAATGCAAGACCAAAAAGAGCCTCATTTGGATATTCGGTAGCAACCCGAATAAAACACCAGAAGGAGAGCAGAGTGCAATTTTATAGCCGATGTTCTTCCTCATAACCAAAGTCTTAAGGAAGTAACGCAAAAATTTGCAGAGATTGAAAATTCTCATTCGAAAATGCGAAGATGCTCTTGTAGTCAACTGGGGTTTTAAAGGTTTTTAGCTTCTCTCAATTTTTATGAGCAACATATAAAGTTTCACAAAGCCTTTTTGTCGTTAGAAAAGCAATGTTATACGTCTAAAAAATTTTTAGCTGCAATACAAAAGACATTTCTCTCAGCTTATTATTTTATCTAGAGACGTTTAGGTAAACGGAAGTAGGAAAATATTGGAAAGTTTGCTGAATGCAAAATAAGAACGCATTTTTCTTTCGAAAACAAAAGTTAATTTTCGTATTTAATTCTGTACCAGTGTTCAAATTATCAGAAAAATTCTGATAATTAGACTCTTTGCCTCTTTGATGCAGCATTAAAGATTCCCTAATGTAAAAATTCAAAAAGACAAAAACTTAAATATCAAGCAAAACGCTTCAATTAGGAAAACCAATTGAGGGTATTTCAAGATTTTCATCCAATTCCTCTAAAAATGCAGACTAATATTTAGCTTTGAACATTTGTGCCTAATCACTGTGAAAATTTTATGTTCAACTTTGTCAGCTTAACTGTGGATATCACTGACAGTTTAGACATGTTCAATTTTGAAACAACAAAATTGAAGAATTAGATATACTCAAGATATGCAGAACGAACATTAGCAAAATGATCAGAAGAAATTTTTCACAGAACCTTTTCAACTTTTATTGGATGCACCGACTTTGGATGTTGCTGCGAATGAATTGTTTTACAAATTATCTACAGACTTTCAACATTCGATCCAAATAATAATTGGTTCGAGCAACATAAGTAGAGTGAGTACGGCGTCAGGGCAATTTACCCAATGCCATTATACCCAATGCCATTTTACCCAACCTGCCATTTTATCCAACGCCATTTTACCAAATGCCAACTTACCTAATTTACCTTAATGCTAAAATCATCAGAACGACTATTTAGCTGACTATATAATTAAATAAATGGCCCACGAGAATTGAAATGAAACTATCACAACCGACTATATAATTACTATATAATATTAAGGATGCAAATACATATAAAAACAGACATATAAAACATCAAAAAGGCTATTAAAACATGAGGTTTGTACCGGCTCATGTTTTTGATTTCTATTCTTTCTGCTATTTTGTTTTTGAAAAAGTGAGCATCTGTTTGAAAAATAGTTTATTCAGTATTTGTAACAATCTATCAAAACTGTCCCAGTAGAATATAACTTGATCGGATTGAAACTGACATCATCCTGCAAGATAAGACCACCAGCTAAATAAGCTCTCCTTGATTGTGCAATTTGTTGTGTTCTTTGAAAAATCAAGTTTGTCTTGTAAGATCTTGCATGATAACCGTTTTTTACAAGGATAAATAAAAAAAGTGAAAAATAGGTTTCCGTCTTCACTAGAAAAAATACATTCAATTCTTTAGACTTAAATGAGGATCAATATTAAATTCACATTTCCCAATTTAGCCACAAAGTTGTAGTGGAAGCAACAAGGATTTCAGTATAAAAGCTTAAATTGGCTCAATTCAATGGATCTTGTTATAGATAGATTATAAAGATTGGTGAAATATGAAGAAAGACGTTTAAATACTAGGATTTACTATGTACTTGATAATGAAAAGGACAGAACGAATTCACCTGATTATGTTTTTTATGCATTGTTTTTTTCTGATGCCTTTCAACATTTGCTGCTTTAAGTATTTAGTTTTGTTCAATCAGATGTTGGTTTCTGAGTTTGCGGAAATCCCCATCAATTTGCATCACAGTATCAGTGGTGTAATTTTTGCTATAAACCACCACCAGATATGTGACAAAGATCTTTTTCAAGACATTCCACAACCAATACTGATCGAGAAAGAAATTAGCGACCAGAAAAGTAAGGAGCAATATTAAACAGCTTTTCAATCGGGGTTTGAGTATTGCGTGAAACCATTGTTCGCCTAACTTCTTGTTTAAGGCCTTGTGCGCTGTTTCTGGCCAACATTGTAGCATATGTATCTTTTGGATACGTGAGTTCACCTGTCCAGAGCTGAGTTGGGACGTGAGATCATCTCTCCAAATTGTAGCCAGTTGCGCCTACAGGAATAAGATCTTAAAGCAAGTAGAGCAACCTCGATTGCCACACGAGTAATCGGGAACTTCGAATGCACTAACTATCATAGTAACCACAATCTCAAATGCTGTCTGACCACGTATTTCTATGCTTTTCACCACCTCTATCAAAAGACAGAACACTTTGACCAATGCTTCTTCAAAAGAATTTTGAGAATTTTGAGCTTCGTACAGTTTCAATATCTGGTCATACCTCAGGAGTTGTAAAACAACAAGTAATAAGTCCAAAGCATCCTTTGTACACTTTAAGCGATGGGCATCTTGAGCTTTAATCAGCCAGGCGCGCCAGTGAAGTATTGTCAAAAGTGAAACAGTGGTGTCTATCTCTTGCTTTACAGTAATTGCATCTGGAAGTAAATTCGTTCTAGACAACAGGAGATCCTTCGTGCAGACGTTGGGATATGTTTTGAAGAAGCTCACTACGTTAACGATGAAGTCAGAGTTAACCCCCAAAAAGAAACTATTGCTTGCTCTGATTTCATCCATTTCCATGAAAATTTGTGAATTTAGAATTAAATGTTCTAACTGTGCACTGAGATAGAAAATTGTCGGAGATATCTCGGCACTGGCTGCAATTATATCAATTGGTAAAACAGGAAAATTGAGAAGACGACAGGTATCGCCATTTCTTTTCCTGTAAGAGTATATGTCCATATACTTTGGAAGCGGCTTGTTTCCATCACGTTGGATAGTTATTCGGTTCGACAACCGAATCCGACCTATTTCTCTTTTGGTGGGAAATGGACCCACTACCCAAACCAAGTCCAAAGGCGTCGAAGACTTCTCAATCAAATCAATCATTTCCTCTTCCAGGCTTTTGGCGGCCATAGTTTTTATTTGTTCGTCGCTTGGTGTTAAAATAACTAATTTTGTAGTTGCCCTTGTCATGCTTATGAACATCAGATTTGGGAGCATATAAATTGATCTGGATGACGGTTCATCTGATATTAAAAGAATAACGGTTTCAAATTCACACCCGTCAATTTCTAATCCTTTGCTGAAAATGACTGTACATTCATTAACCAATGAGGCAATTTGTTCATTCTCACATTGCAAATCTATCAACTTTAACCCGCAGTCACTCTTCAACTTGGATTTAATTTCATCAAGTTGTTCATCAGAAGTCCAGGCAGAAACTAAAATTTGTTGAGAAGCTTTTGCATGTTCTTGAATTACTTTCACACTTCTTTGAACAAAGTTTCCATTGGAATCAATTTGAATAAGCTCCATGGGTTGCCCGAACAAGTTGTGTTTTGGAATGCAAGGCAAATGTGAATACTCCGTGAGAAAACACTGTCGAAATCTTTCACAGGTATTTGTTAAGTCAACAGTCGCTCTTAGGGACGCGTTCAGAAACAAAACTTCAAAGCCAGGCATTCTCTCCTGATAATATGATGGCATTGACTGGAACAGTATGCAGCTGTGTTGATAACTATTTAGAGAACTTACAAATAAGTTTGTCCGATCATTCGGAATTGAAACCATAAGGTCGTCAACGAATAACAATTCAGTGTCTCCAAAATCTAATTGATCTACTATTTCCCAATATTTTGTTTGCACTATTTCATCCTTTGATAGCTTCAAAGTGTGAAACAGAAAATCTGACACTCCAAAGCTTCCATCGCACACTTTTATTTTCAAAAATTTTTCCTCATTTCCATTTGCTTCTTCTATAAAAACTGTGCGTGCTATTCTTCTGAAGTACATCATCAACATAGTTTTCCCGATCCCTTTGGACCATAAACTTGAAGTCGAAGTTTTGATTGTCCGCCTGTTGACCTATTACACAACCAGTCCAACATCCTGGTTATCACTGCTAATTGGTCTTTAGTCCACAAAATGACTTCCACTTTGTTCTCACCGCGTTTTGTTAGTGTTTCGCTATACAACTGTTTTGTTTCACTTGTCCCTAGCCCATTGAACTGTTTGTTAACTAACATTTTTGCTTGATCTTGCGTTTTTACAGTAGTTACGATCTCATTAGATGCAACTTTCTGATGGATCAGAGCAGATGAGCCCTCCATTGAGCTCAAAGCAATCAAACGGGCCACAACAATATCCAACTTTTCCGTTTCTGGGAATGAAACAATTTGGTCAATTTTTGACAAAATTTTTTTTTCGAAGTTAGCAAAATCGCTTTTTTGGAGAACCAAGATTGGCAGCTGCCCACTGCTCTGTGATTGGATACGTTTGAGCCAATTAGCTTGCGAGTCGTTCTTCATATTACAAATAACAGAGTAGATCGGTACGTCTGTCTCCGATCTTAACTGATCATCCAAGGAAACATTCATCAAATGTCAGATGAATTTGGTGTGTTTCTCCAAATCCGACTTTATGTTATTTTCGTTAAATCCGTGTCTTCCTTGGGCATTTTTGACGTTAAAGATGAAAATACCTTTCTTTGGATGAATCATTACAGTGTCAAGCTCTACGTGAAGCTCTGCAGATTGTTTTCTAAAAATTTCGGTGCCGTTTATGTTAGGGAAGATAAGCAAACCTTCTTGATCGTGTCTAAGATTTAACAGGTGGCGATATACTTTTATTTCTGCTTCTTCTCCTTTTATGGTTGCTTGGTAATGCGATTGTAAATCTTTCGGCATCTGGTTTGCATGGAGAAAAATTTTGGGTACTCTGGCTATTGGAACTGATGTTGTTTTACCTTTATTCTTCCAATCTGGATACTGGGATTCTACAAAATTCAGCAGAGAGCTGTTGTCACAGAAAGATGCTGTTAAAATTCCTGGAAATTTGACAGAAAAATTGTTGAGCTCGTCTTCTAACCTCTGCTCCATGCCTGAAAAGGGGAGATCTATGAGTAACATTTTGGCAGATTTTTTAGATAAGTGAAAAAATTCAGAAACAATTCACAAAAATTTTTAAAACAAAGATAAGAAGTAAAAACAGAAAGAGAAAAGCGCTTTCTTGGTAATTGGGAAAATCGTTTTAATGTTTTTTCTGTTCCCTTTCAGCGGCTGTATTCAAATACTATTCAGATTAGGCGGTAAATGCTCTATAATGAAAGAATGTCCAACAGTTTTGAGCTTAGTTTCCAGTTAAATCTTAAAAACTTGCACGTTTAATTAATTACACAAAAGTCTACGTAATCTCATTGTAGGAATTCGCATCTTGATGTGGTATCTCGCAACTTTCTGCAGAAATCAAGGCGAATTGTTTTACAAATTATTCATCTGTTTTCAACTCAAGAACCCTAAATGCCACAAATTCATATATGCTGTGCCTTACTTCAGCAAAAAATTCTCCCTTATCTAGGAAACAACTATCGCTTTTATCATCTCTCCACGACCGAATAGTTACTTTTTGGCGTTTTCAATGTTTTAGTTTTCGTAAATTAAACGAGTGAAAATATTACAGTGAACAGTTGGTACTGATACAAATCTGGGTGTCCCGAGAGTAGAAATTAAATGCAAAAGTATAATCTAAAAAGGTAAAAATATTTATAATGCAAAAACTACAAGGTAAATCATTTCTTGTTGATATTGTTGTCCAATCCCAGAGTCGATGTTATCCTCTTCATAACTGTTGCTCTTGTTTACAGTTTCTAAATTCGGCAATAGTTAACACCGAGACAACTAGACCGCAATCAGAAAAAAAATTAATTTGTGATTAATTTCAAAGAAGATCCTCCCGAAAATAATTGATGGTTAAGAAAACATTCAGCTGTTTTGCAACTACTTGTATTACAGCTCACAAGGTCAATTATTTTTTGGAGTAATTTGGTACTCAAGTACTAAATAGTATATAGCAATAAATCTTTATAGTCTATTTGGAAAATTTACGAGGAAATCATTGCTCAAATTTGCAACCAATGGTTCCGTTATTCGCAAATCGAGTGACAAAATTACTGCTCATTTCGTCAATTCAAACTCCACGGTCAACGAAGAGATTATTCAACGCTTAAAACAATGGCTAAAAGTGAAATGTTGTGATGTTGTTTTTTTAAGTGCTATGCGCCGCAACAGACCCAAAAAGAACCTCAAAATTAGTAAAATCCATCTACAACTTAGTGAAGTACTTACATACTATTAGTTTTTACTGAGAATGTTTTTACTCCAAAAAAATGCAGCTGAATGTCTCAAAAACTCCACAGGACGACTCTAACCCAGCCTCCCCTTCTATGTTGCTTTTATTTAAAAAAAAAACTCAAAATTGATTTTTTTTAAATAAAACAGAATTTGATAATGAGGGATAACTGTTTTTTAGAGCTCAATTTAAAACGAAAAGTTCTTCCATCGAGGTTTTTTTTAGTTAAACGTACAAAGCTCATCTGATTGTTTAAGGCTAATTAAAATTCTAACTCACGGTTTTCTGTATCTCAACAAAAGTATCAAATTTACACGGCTTCTTGGCCATTGATAGAGTAAATTGAATTCTACCCAGTCAAAAAATGATCATGCATGTATAACTCTAATCGTTTCACAAAAACCGATTTTATTCAATTCCGTGACATCTAAAATCACCTCTCATGGACGCAAAACCCACCACCAATTGACCGCCAAAGCTTCTTTTCTTTAAAAGTTTCAGAATGTTTTATCAATTTACGTATTTTCAATACATTAAGAAAATGATGAACACTTTCAGATCTAAAATTCACTCACTTGTGAGTAGCTAAAATAAAAAGAGCACTAACATTGACATTGAGAAATGATTTATTGTCGAACTGACATTTTTCCTTCCAAAAACAGACTCCAGCAACTTCCAGAAAAACATCTGCCAATCGATTTCATTAATTAAAGGAGTGAAAACGTTAAAATGAACAATTGAGCTGATGAAAATTTAGGTATCGGGGTAAAAAAAAGTGAAAGTATAATCTAAAAAATACAAAAAAAATATAGCAAAACTTCTGTTCTAAAATAGATTTATTTCCCAAAAATGACTTTGTTGTCTAACCCCCGGGTCACCGTTACCCTCTTCATAACCATTGCTTTTGCTTACAGATTCCTATTCAGCGATAGTTAACAGTGAGAGGGACAGATTCCAATAAGAAGAAAAAATAGTGATTAATTTTGAAGAACATTCTCGCAAAAATAATTGAGAATTAAGAAGACCTTTAGATATTTTTCAACTATTCGTATTTCGACTCACATGTTTAATTAAATTTGGGGACGGATTTGTAATTCAATTAAATATCAAATATTATTGAGCACTAAAGCTTTATAGACTGTTTCGAAAAGTTATGAGGAGTTGAACGCTCAAAATTGCAATCAATGGTTCCGTTATCCGCCAAACGGGTGACAAAATTACGTGCTCATTTCGTCACTTCAAAATCTGCGGTCAACGTGTAGAATGTTCAACGCCGAACACAACGGCTGGTTATGAAATAATGTGATGTGTTTTGTAGCTACTATGTGCAGCAAAAGACCCCAAAATCCAATCAAATTATCAAATTTTATCCCAAGAAAGGCAGTTGAATGTCTCGGAAACGTCATAGGATAAAAGAAACCAATCCTCACCTTCTATATTTTTTCATAAATAAACCCAACTATTCTTTTTTTACATAAGTTTGAACTGGACAAAGAGCAAAGAATGTTTTGGAGAACCCCCTTTAGTACGAAAAATTATTCCATAGAGGTTTCCTAATTGAACTACAAAGAATTGTAATGTTTTGGAGCTAATCAAAGTTCGATTCACTGTTTCCCGTATTTCAGCAGAAAAATCAAATCTACACTGCTTCTTGACCATTGCAGAGTTAAAAGAAATGTACCAAGTTGAGACATCTTGTATGTATACTTCTGGCCGTTTGACAAAAAACCCTTTTTACTAAGGTCCGGTAAATCCAAAATCACCCATCAAGGACGCAAAACCTGTCCCAATAGGAACCCCACAGCGTCTTTTCTTCAGAAGTTTCAGAGTCTTGTATTAATGTACGTATTTGTAACATACTTCAAAAATCATGAACTTTTTTGGATTTAAAAATTCTTCACTTGTTAGCAGCTCAAAACTTGTTAGCAGCTTGTTAGCAGCTCAAACACCATAAATTTGACACTGAGAAAAAAACTTGTCACAGTGACCTTTTTGCTTCAAAAAACAGACTCTAACATCTTCAGAAAAACATCCTCCTATCACTTTTATCAGATCTCCACGAGCGAATATGTTACTTTTCAGCGTTTTCAAGTTTTTGGTTTTCACAAATTAAAAGAGTGAAAGCGTTACAATAAGCAATTGATGCTTATAAATATCTAGTTATCTGGGGTGAAAAATAAAACTCATAAGTTCAATCTAAGAAGGGTAAAAATAAATATAGTGCAAAACTGCCGTTCCAAAATAATTTTTTTTTCTCAAAAATTATGTTGTTGTCTTATTCCAGAGTCACTGTCAGCTTCAAAACTGTTGCTCTTAATTAGAATATCTATTTTCGACATTAGTTAATAGCGAGACAACAGAGGCAAGTAGACCGGAAAGAGAGAAATATGGTGATTAATTTCAAAGAATATCCTTGCGAAAATCATTGAGGATTGAGAAGACCTTTAGATGTTTTTCAACTACTCGTACTTCGGCTTACAAAGTTAATTAATTTTTTTAATCATGTAATCACTAATAAGTATCCAGCAATAAAACCTTTTAATACTATTTGAGAAATTTACGAATAATTTTATGCTCAAAATTGCTATCAACTGTTCCAATATCCAGAAAACGAGTGACAAAATTAGTGCAATTTTTGTCACTTAAAACTTCGCGGTCAACCTATAGATTACTCAGCGCTGAAAACAACGGCCTGAAATGAAGTTAGGTTGTGCTGCATTTTAACTGTTATGCGCAGTAAAAGACCCCAAAAAACCCATCAAATTCATCAACTTCCATTTACAGTTTCTTGAATTATTTACATTTTATAAAATTTCACTATGAAATTTTTAATACCAAAGAAAAGCAATTGAATGTCTACGAAACTTCATAGGATGAGTGTAACCAACCTTCCATTTCAATATTGTTTTTCATAGAAAAGGCCCAATTTATCTTTTTAAATTGGACAGAAATGGATGAAGAGCAATTTTTGTTTTGGAGAACCCCCTTTATCCTGGAAAAATCTTCAATCGAGTGTTTTTAAATTGAACTGTTTCCAAGTGTTCACAATTTTCAGATTCGTTTTTATCAATTTAGGTATTTTAAATACATTTAAAAAATCTTGAACCCTTTTAGATTTACAATGCACTCACTTGTGAGCAGCTAAAATAAAAAGAGCACTAACATTGACATGAGAAATTATTTATTGTCGCAGTGACGTTTTTGCTTCCAGAAACATACTCCAGCAACTACCAGAAAAACATCTTCCAATCGTTTTCGTTAATCAAATTAGTGAAAACGTTACAATGAACAATTGCTGCTGATGAAAATTCAGGTATCGGTGTAAAAAAATAAATGTAAAAGTATAATCTAAAAAGTACAAAAAAATATAGCAAAACTTCTGTTCTAAAATAGCTTTATTTCGCAAAAATGACTTTGTTGTCTAACCCCCGGGTCACCGTTACCCTCTTCATAACCATTGCTTTTGTTTACAGCTTCCTATTCAACGATAGTTAACAGTGAGAGGGAAAGATTCCAATAAGAAGAAAAAATAGTGATTAATTTTGAAGAACATTCTCGCAAAAATAATTGAGAATTAAGAAGACCTTTAGATATTTTTCAACTATTCGTATTTCGACTCACATGTTTAATTAAATTTGGGGACGGATTTGTAATTCAATTAAATATCAAATATTATTGAGCACTAAAGCTTTATAGACTACTTCGAAAAGTTATGAGGAGTTGAACTCTCAAAATTGCAATCAATGGTTCCGTTATCCGCCAAACGGGTGACAAAATTACGTGCTCATTTCGTCACTTAAAAATCTGCTGTCAACGTGTAGAATGTTCAACGCCGAACACAACGGCTGGTTCTGAAATAATGTGATGTGTTTTGTAGCTGTTATGTGCAGCAAAAGACCCCAAAATCCAATCAAATTTATCAAATTTTATCCCAAGAAAGGCAGTTGAATGTCTCGGAAACGTCGTAGGATAAGAGAAACCAACCCTCACCTTCTATATCTTTTCATAAATAAAACCAACTATTCTTTTTTCACATAAGTTTGAATTGGATAAAGAGCAAAGAATGTTTTGGAGAACCCCCTTTAGTACGAAAAATTATTCCATAGAGGTTTTTTAATTGAATTACAAAGAATTGTAATGTTTTAGAGCTAATCAAAGTTCGATTCACTGTTTCCCGTAACTCAGCAGAAAAATCAAATTTACACTGCTTCTTGACCATTGCAGAGTTAAAAGAAATGTACCAAGTTGAGACATCTTGTATGTATACCTCTGGCCGTTCGACAAAAAACCCTTTTTACTAAGGTCCGGGAAATCCAAAGTCACCCATCAAGGACGCAAAACTTGTCAGAATATTAACGCCAAAGCGTCTTTTCTTCAGAAGTTTCAGAGTCTTGTATTAATGTACGTATTTGTAACATACTTCAAAAATCATGAACCTTTTTGGATTTAAAAATTCTTCACTTGTTAGCAGCTCAAATAAAAAGAAAACAGCATTAAATTTGACACGGAGAAAAAAATTGTCACAGTGATGTTTTTTTGAAGAAACCGACTCTAACATCTTCAGAAAAACATCCTCCAATCACTTTTATCATCTCTCCACGAGCGAATATGTTACTTTTCAGCGTTTTCAAGTTTTTAGTTTTCACAAATTAAAAGAGTGAAAGCGTTACAATGCACAATTGATTCTGATAAAAATCTAGGTATCCGGGGTGAAAAATTAAACGCACAAGTTTAATCTAAAAAGGATAAAAATAAATATATTGCAAAACTGCCGTTCTAAAATAATTTTATTTCTCAAAAATGATGTTGAGAAATCAACAAATTTCTCAAATCACTGTCAGCTTCATAACTGTTGCTCTTAATTAGAATTTCTAATTTCAACCTTAGTTAATAGCGAGAAAAGTGAGACTAGTAGACCGGAAAGAGAAAAAGATTGGTGATTGATTTCAAAGAATATCCTCGCGAAAATCTTTGAGGTTTGAGAAGACCTTTAGATGTTTTTCACCTAATCGTAATTCGGCTTACAAAGTTAATTAATTTCTGTAATCATGTAATCACTAAATAGTATCCAGCAATAAACCTTTTAATACTATTTGGGAAATTTACGAATAATTTTATGCTCAAAATTGCTATCAACTGTTCCATTATCCAGAAAACGAGGGACAAAATTAGTGCAATTTTTGTCACTTAAAACTTCGCGGTCAACCTATAGATTACTCAGCGCTGAAAACAACGGCCTGAAATGAAGTTACGTTGTGCTGCATTTTAACTGTTATGCGCAGTAAAAGACCCCAAAAAACCCATCAAATTCATCAACTTCCATTTACAGTTTCTTGAATTATTTACATTTTATAAAATTTCACTATGAAATTTTTAATACCAAAGAAAAGCAATTGAATGTCTACGAAACTTCATAGGATGAGTGTAACCAACCTTCCATTTCAATATTGTTTTTCATAGAAAAGGCCCAATTTATCTTTTTAAATTGGACAGAAATGGATGAAGAGCAATTTTTGTTTTGGAGAACCCCCTTTATCCTGGAAAAATCTTCAATCGAGTGTTTTTAAATCGAACTGTTTCCAAGTGTTCACAATTTTCAGATTCGTTTTTATCAATTTAGGTATTTTAAATACATTTAAAAAATCTTGATCCCTTTTAGATTTACAATGCACTCACTTGTGAGCAGCTAAAATAAAAAGAGCACTAACATTATAGGTGAAACACTCTATCGACACATTGTTTAATTGAATAATCAAGTAGAGATGTAGCAACTGTATTCAAACTATATCGTAACAACGTAAAAGGCCAAAAAGCCCCTCTCCATGGCCCGGCAAATCCAGCTTGATCTTTTTTAGCAGGTATTTGTCTGAGTCGATTTTCGACTCAGATTGGTCACCGATACGTTTTCGAAACATAAAAATATTAAGCCTAAAAGAGCGCAATCGATTCAGTATATTAGTAGGCTCAACGAAAATTATGTTTAACGAACTTTTTCCGAGCTTTCTATGCTAAATAGAACGTATTTTGTGTGCATTTAATCTTTTTGTAAGGCTTACATGGTTAAGAGATTACGTCATATTTTTCTCGCTGCTTTATTTAAATAGCTCTTTAAATAGACTGCTCATTTAGTTTACTCGGTAACATCCTCCGGCCCGGCAGAAAATGTTGGGAGGATCGGTACAAGCTTAACGAGTGGGCGGGCGAGCGATCCGGATGACGTGCGTAAGACGGCGGAGCGGGCGACGCTGTCGGAGCCGTACCGAAGTTCCTCAATCCGAGCGGTTGGATAGTAACCCCTAGGGTTGCTTTCTTCAACGATCCAAACTAAATCACCGACCTTGAGGTGCTGCTCGGCAGGCGTCTGCCACTTAGATCTACGGTTCAACGCAGGTACATACTCCTTGAGCCAACGTGCCCAAATTGCATTGGCGTATGACTGTGCACGGGCGTATCGCTTACGATGATCGAACTCGTCGACGCCAACGATAGACGGAATTCTGGTTGCTTGGTTACCGAGTAGAAAATGATTAGGTGTTATAGCGCCTAGGTCGGACGGGTCGGCGCTTACGGGCGTTAAGGGACGTGAGTTTAGTGCGTATTCGACCAGACAAAAAGTAGTGTTCAACACCTCATCTGTGAGGCGACGCGTACCGAGGATAGTGTACAGTACTCTTTTAAAACTTCGAACTAGCCTCTCCCAGATGCCACCTTGGTGTGGCGCACTGGGTGGATTGAACCTCCACTTAATGCCCTTATGTGCAAGTTCGGTGGCAATGTTAAGCGTATTCCATTTTTCCACACATTCACGGAGCTCTTTCTCCGCTCCAATGAAGTTCGTACCATTATCCGACCAAATCATAGCAGGAGTACCCCGACGGGAGACGAACCGCTCCACTCCCATTACACAAGAACTAGTGTCCATGGACGGGACAACTTCAACATGGACAGCACGAGTAGTGAGACAAGTGAAGAGAAATCCCCACCTCTTCTCGGTAGTCCGACGAACTGTGACGTAGAATGGGCCGAAGTAATCAACCCCGGTGTTGGTAAAGGGAGGAGACTGGTATGCCAGTCTCTCCTTTGGGAGGTCTGCCATGATAGGTTGAATGGTTGCTGCACGGAACTTTCTACACAACACGCAGTTTGATTTGATGGAACGCAGTGTGGAACGTAGTTTTAGGATGGCATAACGTTCCTGTACCTTTGACCTTAAGTAATCAATGCCCTGATGATGGTTCTTCAAATGAGTATGCCGCAGAAACAGTTTAACAAAAGTATGACGTGCATCCAGCACGATAGGATGCTTAGTGTCAAAGTCAATTTCCACTAGCCGTCGGAGTCGACCAGAAGAACGGATGAGACCATGAGGCCCAATAAACGGAGTAAACTGAGCAATGCGGCTGCTCTTCTTAACAGATTTGTTGTCAAGAAGATCCTTTCTTTCAGTACTAAAGGACTCTTCCTGAACCAAGTACTGGAGATGACGCTCGGCTTCGTCAAGCTCAACAGGATCGGCTATGCTGCCGTCTACGGTACGGTAACTTTCATGAGATGGTAAAAGACGGAGCACATAGGCGGTGACACGCAGTAATTTTTGATAAGAACTGAACTTATCAAACGGGATTAGATTGATACTTTGTTCCTTAGGGGGCTTGGTTACGGATGCGGCTAAAGATGAGATGGAGTCATCATCTTGTTCCTTGGTTACAACGCCGAGTTTGATGTTATCAACGACGTCAGTATTTGGCACAAAAGGGAATTGCTTAGTTCTCAAGAAGTCAGGACCCCTCACCCAGCTACTTGATTGCAAAACTTCAGCGGACATGCCACGCGTTCCAGCATCGGCCGGATTATCACAAGTGGCGACGTGGTTCCATTGGTCAACGCTGGTGTTCTCCAGGATTTCACTAACACGATTTGCAATGAAGATGGGGTGTTTGTTTGTTGAGTTTATCCACTGCAAGACGATGGTACTATCTGTCCACATAAAGACTTTATCCACAGTAACCGTTAATGCTCGACAGATTTCCCTTTTTAAACGGGCAGCGAGGAGAGCGGCTTGTAATTCCAACTTAGGAACTGTCATTACCTTCATAGGTGCAACACGGGCCTTGCCCAAGACAAACGCCAGCTCTGTTTTAATCTCCCCGGAGGTGCAAGTTACTTGAGCCCTGAGAAAACCTACTGCACTGAATACGTCTTGCGAGCTATCACCAAACATGTGGAGTTCAAGATGTTGGAATGGTCCTGAAAAGTAACTTCTCGGTATAGTGATCTCAGCTAACCGCGGCAGTTCAATACACCAGGCAAGGAATCTATCAACTGTGTCCTTAGGTAACTCGTCATCCCAACTTTGTCCATTGACACGCCAAATGTCTTTCAAGATTAACCGAGCACCAACAGTGAAAGGTGCGACAAGACCAATTGGGTCGTAGACCTTTGACACACGACTTAAGACCAAGCGCTGTGTTAAACTTTTCGTGATGGTGCTGTTAGTACCCCTGCTCACAACCAGAGTATCGTTGTTGTGAACCCACTTAAGCCCAAGCACGTGCATTGATTCCTCCTTGGATGAAACGATGACCTTCGGTTCAGTGGATTGAGCAGACCCATCAATTCGGTCAGCCAGATCTGGTACATTGCTTACAAACTTAGTAAGCTTGAACCCACCTAGATGGAGAAGATGAACCAATTCCTTCGACCTAATGAGGGCCCTCTCGGGGGATTCCACTGAGTCCAAGTAATCGTCCATGTAGAAGTTCTCAAGGACGGCTTTCGCAGCTTCTGGGTACTCCTTAGCATTATCGCGTGCCGTGCGCTGAAGTGCGTAGTTGGCGCAGGTGGGTGAATCTTTTGCCCCAAAGATGTGGCGCGTATACTGGTGTACCACAACATTTGATGTGGGGTCCTCCCGCCACAAAAAGCGCAATGATGGTTGATCACATGGCAACACTCCAACTTGGAGGAACATTCCCTCGATGTCGGCGGATACGGCAAATGGATGTTGTCTGAACCGTAGGAGTACATAGATTAGGTTTTGTAGTAGGTCAGGTCCGGTAAGTAATGACTTATTAAGAGATGCGCCATGGAATTTTGCTGCTCCGTTTAGTACCCTACGAACCTTACCCGGCTTGTTCGGGTTAACAACCGGATGGTGTGGTAGGTACCACTCTCGTTCCGAGCGACTTTCCACCTTATGAGCATCTTTGACCCTTACTACGTAGCCTTTGTCTAAGTCCTCTTTGATGGTATTTGAGTATTTTTCCCTTAATGTCTGATCTTTCGTTAGCCGCTTTTCCAAAGACTTTAATTGAACAAGTGCTGAGAAATAATTGTTGGGCAGTTCGATGTTATCTTCAGCCCATAGCATTCCGACATCGTACCTTTTTCCATTATGCACGGTGGTGTTTTCAAGAATTTCATGCGCACGTGCATCCGATGCGGATCGTGGGTCTACTTGCTTAAGTGCGCCGTACGACTCCATGTCGTACCAAGATTTTACCTGACTAGCGAGTTCAAAATCCTGCTCCAAATTAGCTTTGAAACAAGTCGAGACTAAACCTGAAGACGACGGTAGAGGGCCGCTTAGAACCCAACCTATGGGCAAGCGAACAGCGAAGGGCGAGGACTTCTCGTCGGCAGCGAAGTACTCTAACGGGCGGATGGCATGATACACATCCTGTCCAAGTATCATCTCGATGTTTCCATAGCAATATGTAACTGGGTCTAGAACTGCTAGGTGCGGGTATGTTTCCTGAAGTGCTTTAATGTTAATGACATCGGCGCCTACATTCAAATTTTCCTTTACGTAAGGGCTGACTTTAAATGGTTCAAATGCTTGGTTGTCGCGTGGTGTTACAATTAGTTCAACTAACTCAGTGTCTACGACCTCTTCGGTATTTATACCCTTGACTGTTAGTTTCAATGCTGTACCGTGCAAACCAAGTCTATTTGCAAGATCATTGGACACCCAAGAGTTACTGCAAGTGGTATCGCACAAAACTAAAGCCGTGGTATCTTTACCGGTAGAGCTCTTTAACTGTAATTCAGTCACCTGAAGGAGGCCTTTCACATTACTCACAGATGACAAAGTGGTGGTCTTGCTCGATGATTGGACACTAGGGAGTTTACTTTGATTTGTGCCAGCATTGGAATTACTGTTGTTGTTGTTTGGAGGGGATTTTGATGGATAAACCCTCTCAGCTCCATGGAGAAGTGTGTTATGGGAGCTGTTGCAACCGTCCTTCCTGCATTTCCTGGGGTGTGGGCATTGCCTGAACATGTGCTTTTCTCTCAAACATGAGAAACACAGTTTTGCTTCCGCCACTACCTTTGCTCGTTGAGTGGGAGACTTTTCTATAAATACCCTACACTCCCAGATGCGGTGGATACCTTTACACACAATGCAGCGAGGGGTTGCAGGCGTTGCCGATGTTGAGGCTGGTCTCTGTGTGCCCTTAGTTTGTGTATTAGCAGCAAAAGTTCTTGAGGCAACTTTGGTCTTTACTACTGAGTTGGTGTTATCCTCAGTTCTTGCTTTCGACGAAGTTTGTTTCATTAAATCATGTGCCTCGGCCTTCTCCTTCAACCAATCGTTGAAGTCAAGGAGTGTTGGCTTAACCCAATGTTTCTTCACTGTGAAGAGTGACCAAGACTCTTTCAGATTGGGCGGCAATTTTTGCACAGCCGTATTGAGAAGTGAGGCGCTCTTAAGGTCTGCGTCATATGAAAGTGATTTAAAGACCCCAACAAGACTTGAAATTGTTGCAGAATAGTTTATGATGTTATCACTATTGTGCATCTTTAGTGGTGGAAAAGAGCTGAGTTTTTCTAAGTGTGCACTGACTACTGCCTGTGGTTGGCCAAATTTACGTTCGAGTGTCTTAAGTGCATCCTTATACATTACACCACAGTATGCGAACTCAGCGATGGCGGTTTTAGCTTTTCCAGTTACAAGAGTTTTTAAGTATGTTAACTTGACATCATCAGTCAAGGACTGTGCGTCTATGGCGCTTTTAAATTGTCCGAACCATTCGTGCCACTGCAGGGGATCACCATTGTATTGTGACAACTTCCACTCGGGCAGTGGATCGTTCTTCTTACAAGTAATTGCGTCCGCCAACTGCTTTATCAAATCCGCAGAGTCCAAAGAAGGAGCCGAAGGTGTGGGATGCGGCGGGCCTCCCCAACACAACGGGTTTGGAACGGTAGCTCCATACGTTGGCGGAATGATCGGAGTGACAAAGGTGGGGGCGGTACCTGTGGAAGAACTAAATGGATTCGCTTGCATGAAGTCTGATGTTACGTAATTCTGAGCGCCTGCTGCTGCTTGTGCATGAGGGGAGCGGTGCGATGTAGATATATGAGGGTTGATTAAAGGGGCCGGTTGTGCGGTGTATAAATTTGTAGATGTACGTACAAGTGGTAATGCATTTGGTGGGACTGCTGCCGGAAAACACCAGACATTTGGATCTGGAGGAGCAGGAGGCGCGTGGGTTATGGGCACAAAGTTTTGGGGCTGAAAATTCTTTTGTGGAGGTGCTGGATGATTTAATTGAGGTACGAAATTAATTGCGGAGGAAATGAATGGTGCAGGTGGAGAATGGGGTAACAGATTGATATTATTCGCCACGGGGTTAGTGGCTTGTAGTGGGAGTGCTTGTGGCGGGGAAGGAGGAAATCGGAATGCTGGTGGGATTAACGGAAAATGCGGTGGTGCGGGGTTTGGAACGGGGGGTGGAGGGGCTGGTACATTTATGTGTGCCTGTTGCGGATTAAGTGCTAGCGGAGCATTAGCGAGTGCATTTAAAGGAGGTGAATGCCGAGGGCTGGTTAAATTCAACTGTCCCGGCATGCTCGCCCTGCGAGGGAATTGATGATCTAACTGTAAACCATCGAAGTGCATTGTTGCTTGAGACAGTTGTCGGGCTGTGTTTGGGGCGTTTAGTTGAGTAGGCATACCAAAGTTTATTGGTGGTGGTGGAGGCGTATATTGAGGCTGTCGTTGCTCTTGCATGATGTTATTTGCAACATGTGCATCGTTGGTTACATTGGTTCTA
Source organism: Convolutriloba macropyga (assembly GCF_964194025.1). NCBI lineage: Eukaryota > Metazoa > Xenacoelomorpha > Acoela > Convolutidae > Convolutriloba > Convolutriloba macropyga. The sequence goes on from NC_134468.1 coordinate 69,876,619, forward strand.
GTACTTGGTTCTTGCGGCTCATGGACAGGGAGGTTGATGTTAGCCTCAACTTGACCATGAGTATTGAGATTAGAGTGTGACTTTGGAAGTTTTGCTGAAGAAGGTCGTTGGACAATTGCTTGGTTGGATTGGGCGATGGAACCAGAAAAGTGCAAACTCGGTTCGTTTGCAACATCTGCCATGTTCCCGGCCGGTGACGAATTAACCCAATCTTGAACAAGTTTCTTGCTCTTAACTGAACTTCTTTCGGTAAAGAGCCCACTCATTTCGCTTGTATCAGACCCGTCTGTTGCTGATTTTGTCATCAACTCAATTTCCTCAAGGGCTGCAGCAGCTACTTCCTTGCGATGATCCTCCTCAAGCTGCTCAATTTCTAATTCCCGCAATTTCGTTTGTTTTTCAATTTCAAGACGTTGTCTAGCAATGCGAAGCTTTGCCTCATGTTGTTTCTCAAGTTCCTCCCTTTTTAGTCTTGATAATTCTAATTCTCGTTGACGCTGACTTGATCTTTTTGAGGAAGTCATATGCGAACCTGATCTTGAGTGGTGAGAGGTATACATCTCTGCTGTCTCTTTGTCTTGGACCGAATTGATATACCCTCGAGCAGCAGCAATGAACTCATCAGTTTTCTTTGTTACAGTCTCTAACCATTTCTCAAGATTCTTACAGGCAGCGTCTGGATCTTCAGTCTTCTGTGCCAGATCAAAGAGCTCTTCATTCTTATCAACCACTCTAGTAAAAGCATCTTTGCACTTCACAATCAGACGTTCGATCTTAACTTTCCTGTCTTGCTTATCAACAGCATTGTTAATTTCCCCATAGATGTTATAAAGTTCAGCCTCTAATTTTGCCCTCGCACTATAAAGTTTGTTGAATTTGTCCTGCAAAGTTGTCATGGTCTTATCAAAACAGGAGCCACAAGTTTAATTTAGTACTACTATAAAGTACACAGACATGCAACAGCACAACACAAATGGGTTATACCGAACCCTAGTGTGACGGTTTGCCTAGCAAACCGCAAAGGAGCAAAGATGTTCGTCGAGTACAATAGTACCCGGCGAAAGAAAGAAAGAACGGTGCGCAGGAAGCGCGAAAAGGGGCAGAACGGGAGACGGGACGGACGAGACAGAGGTGGATTTGGAAGAAAAGCCGAGGGTGGTTTTGGAGGGGGTGGCTTCGGAGGAAATGACGAGAGTGAAGGCGGATTCGGGGGAAACCGAGGTGGATTTGGAGGAAAATCTGAAGGTGGCGCAGCTCGGGAGCAGAGGGAAGAATGGACGTGCTCCTGTGGATCGACCAACTTTATGGATCGTACCTCATGCAGAAAATGCAGAGAGAGTCGACCTGAGGGTGCAGGCGCTAGTTCAGCCGGGGGATTTGGCGGTGGAGCTGATGGTGGTGGAAATCGCGGGAGACCTGGAGATTGGAACTGTTCCTGCGGTTTCAAGAATTTCGCCAATCGTAATACATGCAAGGAATGTCAGGCCGAAAAACGAAAAGGGGGCAGAACGGGAGACGGGACGGACGGGAAGAGACGCCGAACGAATAACGCACGACGCAACGGGAAACCGGACGGACAAACGAGAGCGTCGGGCGAATGGCGCGCGACGAAACGGGAAAACGGCACGGGCGGGGCGGAAACGTCGGGCGGATGGCGCGCGACGAAAGGGGAAAACGGCACGGGCGGGGCGGAAACGTCGGGCGGATGGCGCGCGACGAAACGGGAAAACGGCACGGGCGGGGCGGAAACGTCGGGCGGATGGCGCGCGACGAAAGGGGAAAACGGCACGGGCGGGGCGGAAACGTCGGGCGGATGGCGCGCGACGAAACGGGAAAACTGGCACGGACGGGGCGGAAACCACAAGCGAGGAGGCGGGTAGATCGATGCTAACAGACCACAGCAATAAACTCAACCAAACAAGCTAGCCGTAACTCCAGAATAAACTTAAGTCACACCCTAGAAAGAAGGAGAGGAGCTACTGCCAGGTAAACTAGCACAAACATTATGGGGTTTTATCAACGGCATCAAGACATGAAACAATTTACGGCAACGATGTAGTATAACCAAAAGTCGAAAAGGTCAGGAACTTTACTAGCCGTAACTCCAGAACAAACTTAAGTCACACCCTAGCAAACCACCCTACCCAGACAACAAAAGTACATACTACAAAAACTAATAAAGCTACAACAAATTGCTAGCAAACCAGTGTGGTGAAAGTCACGAAACAAACCAGCCGTAACTCCAGAATGAACTTAAGTCACACCCTAGCAAGGAATGAGACTACACAACAAACCAGCATACTAGCAGAGAGAAATTTTACTACAGCAGAAACACAACATACTACATCATACAACAGATAAACGGGAGATAGGAGGAAACAAAGTGACAAGGAAACAAAAGGACGGAAACGGAAAATGAAACCAGATAACCTGCGGAAAACGGACGGTGGTGAAAAACTCGAAGAATGGGGAGAGCGAAACGTTTAGTAAAGCGCTATCGGAGAGAACCAACCACAAACTAACCCGTAACTCGTGAGTTAACTAAGTCACACCGCCAGTCAGCGGGTAGACTCCCAAAACAGCGCAAGACTAAGTGACATTCAGGTTATCAAAGGCTTGTGTGAGTTCCGCCTCCTCGAACGCATGACGGGTGCGAAGCGTTTTACGACGGCGCTTTGAAAGTTTCTTCGGTCGGGAGCGTGTTATCAAGGACCGGAGGTTGTTCTTATGAGCTAAGACTATGGTCAGTGTTTTCAGCTCAAGCGCAGGCCTTTGGTGTAATGCTCTGTACTCTTTAAGTAAACTAGGATCTTTCTGTTTACGTCTAGACACAATGTCTTTCACTAAGTGTATGGTAACTAGAGTACTACGCTTGAGCTGATCAGAAATATCAGGAGTTCCCTCTCTGGGGCAATACACTATAGCTTCTATGCGCTCCTGATACTTTTCAAGCACTTCAATAAGCTGCGAAGGTGTTAAAGGCTTATTGTTGTTACTGCGATGACGGGACAATGAATTGTTCACCACATCATGCCATATAACTAGCCTCTTTTTGTCACGGAAGAAGTGACTCAATTGAAATTGCGCGGTTTTTCGGACTTTCAAAGCGTTAGGATTAAAACTCAGACCCGGTAATGCGTAAACGTTACGTTTGTAACGATTTTGTGTTACTTGAGGCGCAGTTTTTATGGCGTGATGAAGTGAACTTGCAGCTAATATGAAAACCATATAATGTTTTTACAACATAATTGATTTGAGCTTTGCTCAAACTCCGAACCTTGATGTTAAATGCACAATTTTTTTTGCGAGTTACCAAGAATAAGCGCTTATTTTTAAAAAAAATCAGTTATCTGATTCTTTTTTTTTCCAAAATTTGAAAATCTTGACCAAACTCTTAATTATACTCTTTTTTATACAAGTGTTCTATCTGCCATCTATCAACGCTTTATATAAATTTTTTGCAAAATTTTTTCAAGTTTGGTCAATTTTTTCAAACTTTTTTTTTTTCGGTCGCTTCGCTTAAAGGTGTAATAGACTTACCCAAGTACCAACCTTCACCCCGATTTGGTCAATTCTAAATTTTGACCAAAAATTTTCAAAATTGATGTTTTTCAACAAAAATGTATATGGGGTGGGTTATCGGTGACCGGTGAACTCTAAAAATTGTTATATGGGATAGGAAATGGGTTCTGGGGGGCTAGATTTGCCGGTTAAATAATATTAATTTACTGCAACAATCAGAAGTTTTTTTTTTTTGGATGAGTCTTACAGTTTTTGTTTGATGAAAGAATGACCTCTGTAGATTTATTGAGTGACTCCTTTTTTCCTCCCCATGGCATTCCTTCTTGCGTCTGTGATATAACGTTTGCTCATGAATCGAACAATCTGCGCGTCTACTAAAGTTGGATGTGAGATATTAAACTAACTCGATTTTTTGTCAGTTCTATGATCAGACCACCAATTGTTCAAGTTCAAATAGCCAAAACTCTCACAAGTCCACTAGTTCGAGAATTGAATCTTTGCTTTTTAAGTTTGAATTGGAACAATAGATAAACTAATGCGGCCTTTTGTCGTTTGAGAAGTCCTTTGAGATGATAACAAAGCTGCGGTTTATTCAAATGTTTGTGGTCAAAAAGTCGAGCTGCACTCTTTATTTCAGTCAACTACGTTTAGCTCGAAGCATAATAGAACAGTATAAGTTGACTTTTACTAACTAGAGGTAATAAGAGAATGGGTTAAGTTAATAACTGCAGGTGGCAGGGGAAAAAAAATGTATTTGAGCTCTCATTGTTAACAGTTGTCGTTTGTCTGTCCCTCTCACCCGTATTTCCCCATTTTCAACAATCAGGCTAATCGCAATTTCTGAAGCCGGTCGCGGCACCAAAATATAGGTGAAACACTCTATCGACACATTGTTTAATTGAATAATCAAGTAGAGATGTAGCAACTGTATTCAAACTATATCGTAACAACGTAAAAGGCCAAAAAGCCCCTCTCCATGGCCCGGCAAATCCAGCTTGATCTTTTTTAGCAGGTATTTGTCTGAGTCGATTTTCGACTCAGATTGGTCACCGATACGTTTTCGAAACATAAAAATATTAAGCCTAAAAGAGCGCAATCGATTCAGTATATTAGTAGGCTCAACGAAAATTATGTTTAACGAACTTTTTCCGAGCTTTCTATGCTAAATAGAACGTATTTTGTGTGCATTTAATCTTTTTGTAAGGCTTACATGGTTAAGAGATTACGTCATAGTTTTCTCGCTGCTTTATTTAAATAGCTCTTTAAATAGACTGCTCATTTAGTTTACTCGGTAACAAACATTGACATGAGAAATTATTTATTGTCGCAGTGACGTTTTTGCTTCCAGAAACATACTCCAGCAACTACCAGAAAAACATCTTCCAATCGTTTTCGTTAAGTAAATTAGTGAAAACGTTACAATGAACAATTGCTGCTGATGGAAATTTAGGTATCGGGGTAAAACAATAAATGTAAAAGTAATCTAAAAAGTAGAAAAAAAATAGCAAAACTTCTGTTCTCAAATAGTGGGAAAAATCAAATCCCTACTCGCTGGGAAAAACCAAAAACCATGATAGCTCATCAGAGCAAGTCTAGCAGCCAGATAATGATTTCATACTAGTTAAACTTTTATAGCTTAGAGTAAAGACGTAAAACGTGACTCTCTTTTGGCGACACATTTAATATGAAATATACAGATACTGATTGAAAAGGTAGGAAAGAAGTTCTCAGTATTCCAGACTTTAGACTCAGCAGTTTTTCGCCAGGCCTCTACCGTAAGTTTTTTGGATCATGTGAAACAGAGACGCAAAAAGAAATCGATATCTTTGCTATCATCCTTAAAATTTTTGTAGTCCTTCAAAAACTTGATTATCGTTTCTCCAAAAGATTGCAGGTTAAAATATACACCGTGCATGGCTAAAAGGGGAAAAACTGCCTCAAAAATAACTCCCTGGATCAATTGTTACTGTTAACTGCTAACTAGCTTTTGTCAAATTTAAGAGACGAGTAAATTTACTCGATCTTTTAAACGACTTCCGTTTTATAATTCTATTATCTAATACATGGGTTAGAGTGTTTCAAAGCGGATTTCGGCGACGCTTTTATTTTTGCCGTTTCTCGTATATGATTTGAAAGGATAATCAGACCAATCTGCGTTTTAAGTTAATTAAGAGATAATTAAAAGCCATTTTGGCAAGTAGAGTTCCATAATGTGCAAATATGTACAGAGCAACGGAATGTACTCATGTTCAAAAAACACATGGTGGTTGGTAATGGCTGGTATCTGAATGTGTACAACCGCAAAAAGATGGAAAAACATGAGAGAACAAAAAGCCAAAAGTAAAATGGAGTTTTGACATCCAGAATGCGGAGACGAGCAGTCATTTTAAAACTTTTTTCCACAACTTTTGCCAAAATCTACTCAGGTTTTGTTAATGAGTTTTGTTCAGACAAAAAGTGGCTGTGGAAACAAAACCAGACTCTATGGTCAAAAATTGTTTAACGTTTAATGTTATTGTCCAATCCAGGTACTTTTAAAACATTCCAGGTATTTGAAACATCATTTTTTCTATTGCAGATTGCAAATTAGTAGCTCAAAAATATATGAAAAATTAGTCGTTGTTCAGCCAAAGATATTGTCACAAAACCGAATTGTTAATTGTTCCGACCCCTCTTGAGGGGGGAGGAACTATATACTCAAATGGTTTTTTTTTGTTCAGTCAATTTTGGCCGATCGATGTATTCATCGTAGAGAGTTGAGACTGCTATCATTAGAAAGCTTGTACAGCGAAGAATATGTAATTAAAAAGATTTTTTTGATTTTCGTTTTTGACAGGGAGATATCGAGGTTTAAACTTTCGAGAAAATAGAGTGAATTCCGTTGATTTCATTCACCTTTTTTCGGAATTTTTGACTAAAATTTCGCCAATTTTGATAAAATTTAATAAATTTTTCAAGAAAATGTTGTTGATTTTACGTTTAAAGACAAAAAATATTGTCGGCTATTTTCATTGAATTTTTTGTCACAAAATCCGGCTAAATATTTTACAAATTCAGACTTTTTCATCAAAAACAGCACAAAATAAGTTTCATAATATTCGGAATATTTGACTAAAATTTCGCCAATTTTTAATAAATTTTTTCATGAAAATGTTGTTGATTTTACGTTTAAAGACAAAAAACATTGTCCGCTATTTTCATTGAATTTTTTTGTCACAAATTCCGGCTAAAATTTTCACAAAATGCAGACTTTTTCATCAAAAACAGCACGAAATAAGTTTCTTTAGTCCACTCTGATTAAATTTGTAGGACGTGCACACCCAAACACCACTAACACAATCTTTGTAGACTGAAAAGGGGGCTAATTTCACTTCAACTTCCGTTGAGAGTGCTCTAAAAAAAACTTTGCCGTTTTTGCTAACTTTATTCGTTGATTATCAAAAACACAGCAGTTATTTTTTCAGTTTTTAACTAGCTAAATATCTATATCAATGACATTCCAAAAAAATTTTTCCTAATTAACAAAAAGCATTAGCAGGATTTATTCTGTGCCAATCTTGGACCGTTACAATCCGAAAATAATTCGGATTGTCGTCAGTCGGTTTTTTATAAAAAAAAATTCGATCTTTTTTATGTTAATTAAATAACAGAATATTTCAAATCAAAGCTCACTAGTGATAGGTCCTATTGGCTTCCTAATTAAATCAAAATTAATTTATCTAGTTGATTGCGTGAAAACTTATGGTCGTTTTGACTTCTAAAATCTTTAAATTTTAATTAAAAAATGGCTTATTGAACTTTGCCTCCATTTTTCTCTTACTTTGGTCAACTTGTAGTTTCGTGTCAGCAATCAAAGAGTGCTCTTTTTTTCTGCTGAATACAAAATTAGTCTTTATTTCAGTTTTTCGCCTTAAGTTTTGGTGTTCTAGCTTTGATACTACTAGATTTCACAATTTTTTTGTAATTTTTTAGGTATTTGCCCATTTATCAAGTTTTCTAGTTTTGTCAAATAATCACGTTATTGTCAGTTCATATAACACAGTTTTGGCGTTCAAAATAACGCACAATTGATAATATTTAAATCCTTAAAGTTATAGATATTGGTTCTTTACCGCTTCGACAGTACTTTCTCGAAAAATTTAATTGAATTTTTTAATGTTGTCTTTAACTGTCGTTTTTACTTTGTCTTTTTAGTCGTATTTAATTTCCTGTACAAATACCCGGTTTGATTGTTTTTTCCTGGAAGAGTAGATGAGCCGATTTTCTAATATTAGAAGATAGATAATGGTTTTCGTGACTTTGAAAACATTTGTTTACCTAAATGAAAGAAAAACATTTCAATTTCGCAATTTTGTTCCTTTTATTGTCTGTTTGTTACCGCGTCTTGTTAATTAAAGTTTTAAGATGACATTATTTTGTCAAGAGAAGGTGTCAAAAAAGATTAGTGTCACAAAATCTAATGTTTTTAAAGAATTCGTTATGGCTTTACTGGCTTCGACATGGGTTTTTCACAAAAAAAATGTAAATTAATTTTTGATTTTTGTCATATTTGACGTTCTTTTTGTAGACGTAAGACTTGTTCTGGATAATTGCAGGTCTTGAAGTTTTTTTGGAAGAATAAACGAACCTATTCAATTTTTTCATTTTGTAATTAATGGCTTTCATGTCTTCGGAAATAAATTTTTTTCGATAGAAACAAGTATTACATAATCTTGATTTTTTTTTCTTTTTGGTCAAATTGTTACCTAGTTTCAATAATGAGAAGTTACATAATACATTTCAAGAAAAAGTATCAAAAGGAATTGGTGTCACAAAATCTAATGTTTTAAGAGAATTCGTTATGACTTTACTGGCTTCCACACGGGTTTTTCACAAAAAAAGTAAATGAATTTTTGATTTTTGTCATATTTGAAGTTCTTCTTGTAGACGTACGACATATTCTGGATAATTGCAGGTCTCAAGGGCTTCCTTTTGAAGAATGGACGAAACTATTCAAATTTTTCATTTTGTAAATAATGGCTTTTATGTCTTTGGAGATAAATTTTTTTCGAAAAAAAAAACAAGTATTACATAATTTTGCATTTTTTTCTTTTTTGTCTTATTGTTGCTTATTTTCATTAAAGAGCGACCAAATAATAAATTAACGGTTTCCGACGAAGGTGCAATGAAACATATTTTTTGGGGGCCAAAGTATGGCTTTAAGGCTTCCAAAGCGTTTTCTGGCAAGTTTTAATTGATTTTTAGTTTGTTGTCTATTTGTTGTTCTTTTGTAATTGCAAAAAAATTGAATACCAAGAGTCCTTAATTCCTTACTAGTGACGCAATGGTAATTGTAAACCTATGGGATATTTTAGTTGATTCCTAATGGTTTTCATTACTTTGAAATTAATTGTTTTTATAAAAAAAATTCAGCGAATTTTCTAACTATAAAGTTTCTGTTCTTTTTTGTCTAATTGTTACCAAGCTTTATTATGAACTGGTGAATAACCACTTTTTTCTGGTGAATTATAAGTTATTTTTTTCAGTTTTATTTGACGCTTTTTTGGCTTTGTTATTAAGTTTTGTTTTTTAAAACGGACATAAATTTTTTGATGTAATTAATGTTTGTTGTTGTAGTTTGATTTTGCTGTTCGTCTTCGCTCGCTTTCTTAATATCGGCATATCTCATCAACCTCATGCATCATTTTTATTCCCCTGGATTATTTGCTTTGGAGGCTATCTTTTCGTTCATACACCAGTTTTTTTTTTGAAAAATACTTGAATTTTATTGTGTTTTTCCATCTGTTCCTCATTTTGTAGACAATTATGCCAAAATTGTGGATGAGCGGGGTCAGAACCTTATGTGAGATCACACATTACCGAGCCGCCTTGTCTAAGTATAGTCTTTTTCAGGAAAACAAACAGCTTGATCACTCCAATTTTTCTTATTTTCTATGGACAGTCTACGATAAAGGGTACTCATTATTGATCATATTAAAGTTAGAAAAGACTTCTGATCAAGCTTATGTTGTTAAAAATTTAATTTACGGCTGTCCGCAAACAAAAACGGTCGAATCATTTACGTTTTTGTTTCATAAGTACCCCTCCCAGCTTAGTGGGCGGATAATTTTTAAGCCCCCACCCGCCTGTTCCATTTTTACAAAGTATTTGGTAAAAAACAAAACCTGCAAGAACACAGTGGGGAGAAACAGAATAGATTCTCCACCAAAGTTTACAAGAAAAGAATCAAACAATTTATAAGAATTCGATTTTGAAAAAATGAGAAGATTTTGATCAACAGCCTCAAAAGTATTTGCGCAAAAAGTTATGTCAACCAATCTACTCGATCTGTTCATCGGTCAAATTGAAAGAAAAACTAGAAGCTGAACTTTTTTCATGTTTAGCTGACACTCTTATAGAAAAATAGACATACCTGTTATTGACAAAATTTTACTTGCTGATGTCCCGTTTTCGACGCAGACGTTCTTGAGGTCTTACTGTGGTCAGATTTTGTTAAAGCGCAGTATTGTTTTTCTCTTCTTTGAATGTTATGAGCGTGTGGTTGCTCTTTCAAATTAAGATAGAATGAAGTCAAATAATAAAGTCGATATAATTGAACGTTTTTGAACATCAAGTTGAAAAGTATTCATTAAATCTGTCGCCAGATATTTTTTTAGTTATTTTAGATATAAATACATACGAGAGAAGCACTTAAATCTCCAATGTCATCGATTTTTCGGCTGTCAAAATGAGCGTTTCTTCGTTGCTCTTTAGAGTCGAGATAGAATGACAACAAATAATAAAGTCGATATAATTAAAAAATTTTGAACGTCATGATGAAAAGTATTCAATAATTTTGTCGCCAAATACCTTTTTGATTTGTTCATAGTTATAAATACATAAGAACGAAGCGCTCATCTCTTAAATGACTTCGATTTTACGTCTCTTTTTTGCTGTCTCTTTTTTGCTGAGCGTTTCGTTGCTCTTTGAATCAAGATTCTGTTGATTTACACCTTTTTAATCGTTCATAGATTTAAAACATAGATATAGAGTTCATAGATATGAAGACATAGGAGCGAAACACTTCAATCGCAATTGACTTCAATTTTACTTTCTCTTTTTCAATCAAATTTGAATACTTTGTTGAAACATTTAGTGATAGGTCCTATTGGCTTCCTAATTAGCTCGAAAATAATTTATCTAGTTGATTGCGTGAAAACTTATGGTCGTTTTGACTTCTAAAATCTTTAAATTTTAATTAAAAATTGGCTTATTGAATTTTGCCTCCATTTTTCTCTTACTTTGGTCAACTTGTAGTTTCGTGTCAGCAATCAAAGAGTGCTCCTTTTTCTGCTGAATACAAAATTAGTCTTTATTTCAGTTTTTCGCCTTAAGTTTTGGTGTTCTAGCTTGGATACTACTAGATTTCACAATTTTTTTTTAATTTTTTAGGTATTTGCCCATTTATCAAGTTTTCTAGTTTTGTCAAATAATCACGTTATTGTCAGTTCATATAACACATTTTTGGCGTTCAAAATAACGCACAATTGATAATATTTAAATCCTTAAAGATATAGATATTGGTTCTTTACCGCTTCGACAGTACTTTCTCGAAAAATTTAATTGAATTTTTTAATGTTGTCTTTAACTGTCTTTTTTACTTTGTCTTTTTAATCGTATTTAATTTCCTGTACAAATACCCGGTTTGATTGTTTTTTCCTGGAAGAGTAGATGAGCCGATTTTCTAATATTAGAAGATAGATAATGGTTTTCGTGACTTTGAAAACATTTGTTTACCTAAATGAAAGAAAAACATTTCAATTTCGCAATTTTGTTCCTTTTATTGTCTGTTTGTTACCGCGTCTTGTTAATTAAAGTTTTAAGATGACATTATTTTGTCAAGAGAAGGTGTCAAAAAAGATTAGTGTCACAAAATCTATTGTTTTTAAAGAATTCGTTATGGCTTTACTGGCTTCGACATGGGTTTTTCACAAAAAAAATGTAAATTAATTTTTGATTTTTGTCATATTTGACGTTCTTTTTGTAGACGTAAGACTTGTTCTGGATAATTGCAGGTCTTGAGGTTTTTTTGGAAGAATAAACGAACCTATTCAATTTTTTCATTTTGTAATTAATGGCTTTCATGTCTTTGGAAATAATTTTTTTTCGATAGAAAAAAGTATTACATAATCTTGATTTTTTTTCAATTTTTTCATATTGTTACCAAGTTTCAATAATGAGAAGTTACATAATACATTTCAAGAAAAATTATCAAAAGGAATTGGTGTCACAAAATCTAATGTTTTAAGAGAATTCGTTATGACTTTACTGGCTTCCACACGGGTTTTTCACAAAAAAAAGTAAATGAATTTTTGATTTTTGTCATATTTGAAGTTCTTCTTGTAGACGTAAGACATATTCTGGATAATTGCAGGTCTCATGGGCTTCCTTTCGAAGAATGGACGAAACTATTCAAATTTTTCATTTTGTAATTAATGACTTTTATGTCTTTGGAAATAAATTTTTTTCGAAAAAAAAACAAGTATTACATAATTTTGCCTTTTTTTCTTTTTTGTCTTATTGTTGCTTATTTTCATTAAAGAGCGACCAAATAATAAATTAACGGTGTTCGACGAAGGTGCAATGAAACATATTTTTTGGGGCCAAAGTATGGCTTTAAGGCTTCCAAAGCGTTTTCTGGCAAGTTTTAATTGATTTTTAGTTTGTTGTCTATTTGTTGTTCTTTTGTAATTGCAAAAAAATTGAATACCAAGAGTCCTTAATTCCCTACTAGTGACGCAATGGTAATTGTAAACCTATGGGATATTTTAGTTGATTCCTAATGGTTTTCATTACTTTGAAATTAATTGTTTTTATAAAAAAATTTCAGCGAATTTTCTAACTTTAAAGTTTCTGTTCTTTTTTGTCTAATTGTTACCAAGCTTTATTATGAACTGGTGAATAACCACTTTTTTCTGGTGAATTACAAGTTATTTTTTTCAGTTGTATTTGACGCTATTTTGGCTTTGTTATTAAGTTTTGTTTTTTAAAACGGACATAAATTTTCTGATGTAATTAATGTTTGTTGTTGTAGTTTGATTTTGCTGTTCGTCTTCGCTCGCTTTCTTAATATCGGCATATCTCATCAACCTAATGCATCATTTTATTCCACTGAATTATTTGCTTTGGAGGCTATTTTTTCGTTCATACACCAGTTTTTTTTGAAAATTACTTGAATTTTATTGTGTTTTTCCATTTTGTAGACAATTATGTCAAAATTGTGGATGAGCGGGGTCAGAACCTTATGTGCGATTACACATTACCGAGCCGCCTTGTCTAAGTATAGTCTTTTTCAGGAAAACAAATAGCTTGATCACTCCAATTTTTCTTAGTTTCTATGGACAGTCTACGATAAAGGGTACTCATTATTGATCATATTAAAGTTAGAAAAGACTTTTGATCAAGCTTATGTTGTTTAAAATTTAATTTATGGCTTTTTGAAAGTGAGCACACGTTTGTGTTCACTGAAAATTTTTCCGCAAACAAAAACGGTCGAATCATTTACATTTTTGTTTCATAAGTACCCCTCCCAGCTTAGTGGGCGAATAATTTTTAAGCCCCCACCCGCCTGTTCCATTTTTACAAAGTATTTGGTAAAAAAACAAAACCTGCAAGAACACAGTGGGGAGAAACAGAATAGATTCTCCACCAAAGTTTACAAGAAAAGAATAAAACAATTTATAAGAATTCGATTTTGAAAAAATGAGAAGATTTTGATCAACGCAGCCTCAAAAGTATTTGCGCAAAAAGTTATGTCAACCAATCTACTCGATCTGTTCATCGGTCAAATTGAAAGAAAAACTAGAAGCTGAACTTTTTTCATGTTTAGCTGACACTCTTATAGAAAAATAGACATACCTGTTATTGACAAAATTTTACTTGCTGATGTCCCGTTTTCGACGCAGACGTTCTTGAGGTCTTACTGTGGTCAGATTTTGTTAAAGCGCAGTATTGTTTTTCTCTTCTGTGAATGTTATGAGCGTGTGGTTGCTCTTTCAAATTAAGATAGAATGAAGTCAAATAATAAAGTCGATATAATTGAACGTCTTTGAACATCAAGTTGAAAAGTATTCATTAAATCTGTCGCCAGATATTTTTTTAGTTATTCTAGTTATAAATACATACGAGCGAAGCACTTAAATCTCCAATGACTTCGATTTTTCGGCTGTCAAAATGAGCGTTTCTTCGTTGCTCTTTAGAGTCGAGATAGAATGACCTCAAATAATAAAGTCGATATAATTAAAAATTTTTGAACGTCATGATGAAAAGTATTCAATAATTTTGTCGCCAAATACCTTTTTTGATTTGTTCATAGTTATGAATACATAAGAACGAAGCGCTCAACTCTTAAATGACTTCGATTTTACGTCTCTTTTTTGCTGTCAATTATATGAGCGTTTCGTTGCTCTTTGAATCAAGATTCTGTCGATATATACCTTTTTAATCGTTCATAGATTTAAAACATAGATATAGAGTTCATAGATATGAATACATAGGAGCGAAACACTTCAATTTCAAATGAATTCAATCCCAGGAGGAGGTTTCACCCCTATTTCACCCCTAATTAGCGGGGATTAGGGTGTAATCCATTTTCCACTCTTATTTACCGGGGAAAAGAGTGTAAGAGTGGAATTTGAAGAAATTACACTGTTATTACACTCTTTTGTACACTCTTTTTACACTCTTAGAAAGAGTGTAATTAAGGGTGGAATGATAAAAGATTACACCCTTTTTTCCACCCTTATGAAAAGAACCAATTATTTTTACACTCTTATTTTTACACTCTAGAAAGAGTGTAAATAAGGGTGGAATGATAAAAGATTACACCTTTTTTTCCACCCTTATGAAAAGAATCAATTATTTCTACACTCTTATTTTTACACTCTAGAAAAAGTGTAATTAAGGGTGGAATGATAAAAGATTACACCCTTTTTTCCACCCTTATGAAAAGAATCAATTATTTTACACTTTTACACCCTTTTTATTTCTAGAGTGTAATTTAAAGTGGAATTTAATTTTTAGTCGAATTGTGCTCATTTTTGTTGTGCAGGCTCCAATTTACACATAATTGGGGAAGAAATAAAAAAAATGGATTGAGCAAACCATTTTGGACAAGTTTTCAATTACTTCCAAACAAAAAAGTATCCGCGCTCGATGAGGCTTAAATTTTTCGATCACCGAACATTGTTTTGGTCACGAAATCGTCAATTTTTATCCAATTGTGCTCATTATTGGTGGGTATGCTCCACTTTATCCACAATTGGTGATAAAATTAAACGTTCGGACTCACCGAACTAATTTGGACAAGTTTTTACCTAGTTCCAAAAAAGTATCTGAATTTTTTCTATCACCGAACATTGTTTTGGTGACCAAATCATCAATTTTAGTCCAATTGTGCTCATTTTTGGTGTGCAGGCTACAATTGAGACATAATTGATGATGAAATGAAAAAATGGACTGAGCAAACCATTTTGGACACGTTTTCAATTACTTCCAAAAAAGTATCCGCGCTCGATGAGGCTTAACTTTTTCGATCACCGAACATTGTTTTGGACACGAAATCGTCAATTTTAGTCCAATTGTGCTCATTTT
The DNA here is from genome assembly GCF_964194025.1 of Convolutriloba macropyga. Classification (NCBI taxonomy): domain Eukaryota; kingdom Metazoa; phylum Xenacoelomorpha; order Acoela; family Convolutidae; genus Convolutriloba; species Convolutriloba macropyga. The sequence goes on from NC_134468.1 coordinate 69,891,772, forward strand.
TGGTGGGTATGCTCCTTTTTAGCCACAATTGGTGATAAAATTAAAAATTCGGACTGACCGAAATAATTCGGACAAGTTTTTACCTAGTTCCAAAAAAGTATCTGAATTTTTTCTATCACCGAACATTGTTTTGGCGACCAAATCATCAATTTTAGCCCAATTGTGCTCATTTTTGGTGTTCAGGCTACAATTTAGACATAATTGAGGAAGAAATAAAAAAAATGGACTCAGCAAACCATTTTGGACAAGTTTTCAATTACTTCGAAAAAAGTCTCCGCGCTCGATGAGGCTTAACTTTTTCGATCACCGAACATTGATTTGGTCATGAAATCGTCAATTTTAATCCAATTGTGCTCATTATTGGTGGGTATGCTCCACTTTAGCCACAATTGGTGATAAAATTAAACGTTCGGACTCACCGAACTAATTTGGACAAGTTTTTACCTAGTTCCAAAAAAGTATCTGAATTTTTTCTATCACTGAACATTGTTTTGGTGACCAAATCATCAATTTTAGTCCAATTGTGCTCCATTTTGGTGTGCAGGCTAAAATTTAGACATAATTGGGGAAGAAATAAACAAAATGGACTGAGCAAACCATTTTGGACAAGTTTTCAATTACTTCCAAAAAAGTATCCGCGCTCGATGAGGCTTAACTTTTTCGATCACCGAACACTGTTTTGGTCACGAAATCGTCAATTTTAGTCCAATTGTGCTCATTTTTGGTGTGTATGCTCCACTTTAGCCACAATTGGTGATAAAATTAAACGTTCGGACTCATCGAACTAATTTGGACAAGTTTTTACCTAGTTCCAAAAAAGTATCATCTGAATTTTTTCTATCACCGAACATTGTTTTGGTGACCAAATCGTCAATTTTAGTCCAATTTTGCTCATTTTTGGTGTGCAGGCTCCAATTTAGACATAATTGAGGATGAAATAAAAAAAATGGACTGAGCAAACCATTTTGGTCACGTTTTTAATTACTTCCAAAAAAGTACCTGCGCTCGATGAGGCTTAACTTTTTCGATCACCGAACATTGTTTTGGACACGAAATCGTCAATTTTAGTTCAATTGTGCTCATTATTGGTGGGTATGCTCCACTTTAGCCACAATTGGTGATAAAATTAAACGTTCGGACTCACCGAACTAATTTGGACAAGTTTTTACCTAGTTCCAAAAAAGTATCTGAATTTTTTCTATCACCGAACATTGTTTTGGTGACCAAATCCTCAATTTTACACTCTTTTTACACTCTTAGAAAGAGTGTAATTAAGGGTGGAATGATAAAAGATTACACCCTTTTTTCCACCCTTATGAAAAGAACCAATTATTTTTACACTCTTATTTTTACACTCTAGAAAGAGTGTAAATAAGGGTGGAATGATAAAAGATTACACCTTTTTTTCCACCCTTATGAAAAGAATCAATTATTTCTACACTCTTATTTTTACACTCTAGAAAAAGTGTAATTAAGGGTGGAATGATAAAAGATTACACCCTTTTTTCTACCCTTATGAAAAGAATCAATTATTTTACACTTTTACACCCTTTTTATTTCTAGAGTGTAATTTAAAGTGGAATTTAATTTTTAGTCGAATTGTGCTCATTTTTGTTGTGCAGGCTCCAATTTACACATAATTGGGGAAGAAATAAAAAAAATGGATTGAGCAAACCATTTTGGACAAGTTTTCAATTACTTCCAAACAAAAAAGTATCCGCGCTCGATGAGGCTTAAATTTTTCGATCACCGAACATTGTTTTGGTCACGAAATCGTCAATTTTTATCCAATTGTGCTCATTATTGGTGGGTATGCTCCACTTTATCCACAATTGGTGATAAAATTAAACGTTCGGACTCACCGAACTAATTTGGACAAGTTTTTACCTAGTTCCAAAAAAGTATCTGAATTTTTTCTATCACCGAACATTGTTTTGGTGACCAAATCATCAATTTTAGTCCAATTGTGCTCATTTTTGGTGTGCAGGCTACAATTGAGACATAATTGATGATGAAATGAAAAAATGGACTGAGCAAACCATTTTGGACACGTTTTCAATTACTTCCAAAAAAGTATCCGCGCTCGATGAGGCTTAACTTTTTCGATCACCGAACATTGTTTTGGACACGAAATCGTCAATTTTAGTCCAATTGTGCTCATTTTTGGTGGGTATGCTCCACTTTAGCCACAATTGGTGATAAAATTAAAAATTCGGACTGACCGAAATAATTCGGACAAGTTTTTACCTAGTTCCAAAAAAGTATCTGAATTTTTTCTATCACCGAACATTGTTTTGGCGACCAAATCATCAATTTTAGCCCAATTGTGCTCATTTTTGGTGTTCAGGCTACAATTTAGAAATAATTGAGGAAGAAATAAAAAAAATGGACTCAGCAAACCATTTTGGACAAGTTTTCAATTACTTCGAAAAAAGTCTCCGCGCTCGATGAGGCTTAACTTTTTCGATCACCGAACATTGATTTGGTCATGAAATCGTCAATTTTAATCCAATTGTGCTCATTATTGGTGGGTATGCTCCACTTTAGCCACAATTGGTGATAAAATTAAACGTTCGGACTCACCGAACTAATTTGGACAAGTTTTTACCTAGTTCCAAAAAAGTATCTGAATTTTTTCTATCACTGAACATTGTTTTGGTGACCAAATCATCAATTTTAGTCCAATTGTGCTCCATTTTGGTGTGCAGGCTAAAATTTAGACATAATTGGGGAAGAAATAAACAAAATGGACTGAGCAAACCATTTTGGACAAGTTTTCAATTACTTCCAAAAAAGTATCCGCGCTCGATGAGGCTTAACTTTTTCGATCACCGAACACTGTTTTGGTCACGAAATCGTCAATTTTAGTCCAATTGTGCTCATTTTTGGTGTGTATGCTCCACTTTAGCCACAATTGGTGATAAAATTAAACGTTCGGACTCATCGAACTAATTTGGACAAGTTCTAACCTAGTTCCAAAAAAGTATCATCTGAATTTTTTCTATCACCGAACATTGTTTTGGTGACCAAATCGTCAATTTTAGTCCAATTTTGCTCATTTTTGGTGTGCAGGCTCCAATTTAGACATAATTGAGGATGAAATAAAAAAAATGGACTGAGCAAACCATTTTGGTCACGTTTTTAATTACTTCCAAAAAAGTACCTGCGCTCGATGAGGCTTAACTTTTTCGATCACCGAACATTGTTTTGGACACGAAATCGTCAATTTTAGTTCAATTGTGCTCATTATTGGTGGGTATGCTCCACTTTAGCCACAATTGGTGATAAAATTAAACGTTCGGACTCACCGAACTAATTTGGACAAGTTTTTACCTAGTTCCAAAAAAGTATCTGAATTTTTTCTATCACCGAACATTGTTTTGGTGACCAAATCCTCAATTTTAGTCCAATTGTGCTCAATTTTGGTGTGCAGGCTCCAATTTAGACATAATTGAGGATGAAATAAAAAAAATGGACTGAGCAAACCATTTTGGTCACGTTTTTAATTACTTCCAAAAAAGTACCTGCGCTCGATGAGGCTTAACTTTTTCGATCACCGAACATTGTTTTGGACACGAAATCGTCAATTTTAGTTCAATTGTGCTCATTATTGGTGGGTATGCTCCACTTTAGCCACAATTGGTGATAAAATTAAACGTTCGGACTCACCGAACTAATTTGGACAAGTTTTTACCTAGTTCCAAAAAAGTATCTGAATTTTTTCTATCACCGAACATTGTTTTGGTGACCAAATCCTCAATTTTAGTCCAATTGTGCTCAATTTTGGTGTGCAGGCTCCAATTTACACATAATTGGGGATGAAATAAAAAAAAATGGACTGAGCAAACCATTTTGGACACGTTTTCAATTACTTCCAAAAAAGTATCCGCGATCGATGAGGCTTAACTTTTTCGATCACCGAACATTGTTTTAGACACGAAATCGTCAATTTTTATCCAATTGTGCTCATTATTGGTGGGTATGCTCCACTTTATCCACAATTGGTGATAAATTTAAACATTTGGACTCACCGAACTAATTTGGACAAGTTTTTACCTAGTTCCAAAAAAGTATCTGTTATTTTTCTATCACCGAACATTGTTTTGGTGACCAAATCATCAATTTTAGTCCAATTGTGCTCATTTTTGGTGTGCAGGCTACAATTTAGACATAATTGATGATGAAATAAAAAAATGTACTGAGCAAACCATTTTGGACACGTTTTCAATTACTTCCAAAAAAGTATCCGCGCTCGATGAGGCTTAACTTTTTCGATCACCGAACATTGTTTTGGACACGAAATCGTCAATTTTAGTCCAATTGTGCTCATTTTTGGTGGGTATGCTCCACTTTAGCAACAATTGGTGATAAAATTAAAAGTTCGGACTGACCGAAATAATTCGGACAAGTTTTTACCTAGTTCCAAAAAAGTATCTGAATTTTTTCTATCACCGAACATTGTTTTGGTGACCAAATCCTCAATTTTAATCCAATTGTGCTCATTTGTGGAGTGCAGGCTTCAATTTACACATAATTGGGGAAGAAATAAAAAAAAATGGACTGAGCAAACCATTTTGGACAAGTTTTCAATTACTTCCAAAAAAGTATCCGCGCTCGATGAGGCTTAACTTTTTCGATCACCGAACATTGTTTTGGACACGAAATCGTCAATTTTAGTCCAATTGTGCTCTTTTTTGGTGTCAGTTAATTGCTGCGATAATGTAGTTCTTGGTTTTGCGCAGTAGTAGTTAGCAATATCTCAATTTGCATACAAAATTTCAACGAACTCTCTATTTAGGTGAAGAAAATTTCAAACTTCTTGAAAAACGTTTGTTAATAACTTTTTGAAGAAGACAAACTAAAAACACTTCATTAGCCCATTTTAATGCCCCAATAAAGTAGCTTTTGAATATGTGTAGTAGTAATTAGCAATAGTTTGATTTGTATACAAAATTTCAAAAATGTCTCGGGGTAAATGAAGAAAATGTCAACCTTCTTGAAAAACGTTTGTTAAAAACTTTTTGAAGAAGCCGAGTTACAAACTCTATATTAGCCTATTTTATTGCCGTGTTATTGCACTTTTTGAATATCTGTAGTAGTAGTTGGCTATATTTTGATTTTTATACAAAATTTCAAAAATGTCTCGAGGTAAATGAAGAAAATGTTAACCTTCTTGAAAAACGTTTGTTAATAACTTTTTGAAGCAGCCGAGTTAAAAACTCTACATTTGCCTATTTTATTGCCGTGATAGAGTAGCTTTTGAGTTTGTGTAGTAGTAGTTAGCAATCTTTCGATTTTTATACAAAATTTCAAAGATATCTCTGAGTAAATGAAGAAAATGTCAAAATTCTTTAAAAACGTTGCATAATAACTTTTTGACAAAGAGGAGTTAGAAAATCTATAATAGCACATTTTGTTGCTGTGATATTGCACTTTTTGAAAATATACAGACGTTTCTCCGATTTGTTTTATTTCTAACCGAAAAATCCAAAAAACTGTTGATTTAGGGGCAAAAAATAGCTATTTATGTCGAACTTCGACTAAATTTTCCCAATTAAAAGCAAAAAACATACAAGTTTTTGGTATCATAATAAATTAGAGTTTACGGTTCCAATGACAATATAATTTGTTTTTTAAATAAATGCCAAACAAGAGAATGCGAGAGCAATGTAGAGGCCGAAATCAGGGTCGATTTTTGCAAAATTTTCAAATTTTCAAAGTTGTTGAGTTTAATAACTCTTTTGTCACAAATCGATTTTATAAGTATGTTATATCATTTTCTTGCTCATATAATACTCTTTACGAATATATAAGGATCGAAAAGTTTCGATACAGTTACATGGCTCAATTTTTTTGATTTCCCAAATGTTAATGAAAAAGAGCCAATTTCAGCCAGAATGGCAAAAATCGAGTTTTGATTTATTCAGTTTTTTTCACCTTTAAACTTTAGATCGACGCCCCGGTTCATGCTGATTACAAAACATATTCATTTTTCAAATTTGGTTCAGTAGTTTTCGAGATAAAAGCCTTTTTCACACGGATACCTCGGTCCCACCTAGCTCAACCACCTAGCTCCACCTCCATCCCCCCTCAGATCAATTTTCTTTTTTTATTTGAATTTAAAACTTCCATAATGATCGCCTCCATCTCTAGAGCTTCTCGAATATGTTACTTTTACTATTTCGTTGTTTACTTCATCTTAATAACTTCTTACCCGGATGACAAAGTGAAACTTTCGTTCATCGCGTCCATCCGGTCACGTGACATGCATATTCGGTGAGCTGTCCAGTCAAGTGACAGCAGAGAGAGGCTCATCGACTGCCTCCCACTTCCCCGAGGTAAGCATGTATGAAGATGAAGGTGAAACGAAATAGAATTTTCCGAAAGCTCACACAGACGGCAACGAACGTAGAGAAAGTAGAATGAGAATGCGTTGCACGAATGAGTTGTAAGCGCCCGTATGCCTGCAGATCGAATGCAGAGTGACTGCGTAGAGTGACTATGGAGTAGATTGACTGCAGTAGAGTGACTGCAGCAGAGAGAGCAGAGCAATAGCAGGGATGGCTGCAGAGTGACCGCAGGGTCCGCGCTGTTCGATATAACGGCTTTTAAAGCTAGTTTCGTCATTATATGACCGACTATTTCAGATTTTTGATGTCGGAGAATTTCGATGATGATGATATTCTTGTCGAAGGCGTTTGTGTTAGTGAAATTGCGGTCCCAGGTGGAGAGGCGAAGAAGGCGAAGAAAGAGCATTGCTTGAAGATCAAAGCAGATCGAGAGGCAGATGAGTACAATCGATCGTTTTACAGTCCACCCAAACGAAAGGTCGATTTGCTGCCCTTGTCCTTCAAGTTTGTTGGGTTCGATGCCAATGGAATCCCAGTTGAAGAGGTGTTGGGGCATGTCAAGCAATTGATTTTTGGCGTTGAAAGCGTTGCACTTGGCAAACTTCGACCCAATCAGAAGAAAAACCCAGTGTACAATGGCTGGGTCAACTTTCTCGGTGTAGGCCATTGCAAGAAATTAATTCGAGCCGTAGAAGAAGGAAAGTTTGGCAGCATGAAGGTTGTGAAGATTGGGCGAACCAAGGAACTAGCTTGTGCGCCGACGAAATTGAAGATAAAGAAGCCTCCAAAGAGGCGAACACACCTTACATGTTGGGGGCAAAGATTACTGCCTAATTACAGGAAATTCGCCAATGATGATTTTATGATTCTGAAGTTTTGAATTGTTTTCCGATGTTTTGATTTGTTTCATGATTTTCATGCTTTGAACTTTGTATAGTTTGTTTATTTCATCAATTGCTTAGATCAATTCGAGTCATTAATTGACTTTGTTTCGCTTTTTTTTCTCTTTCTCCTTTATGATGTATGCATTTATAAATTTATAATCATCCAACACATGGCTTTTTTTAGTTGCTTGCAGGGGAAACCCTAGATTACTAACAAGCGACTAAAAATTAGCTGTGTTTTCAATCTCATTTTTTTCGCTTATTCTAAAAATTAGTTAAATTTTATCGGGTCAAGGAGTTGTCCAAATCAAACCAAACTTGGCATTGAGTATCACCAGTGTATATAAAGTCTAAAACAAAAAGAATTTTTGGTATAGCTTGCCTAGGAAAAAAGTTAGTTTTTCGTACGTTAATTTCCGATTAATTCGAATAATTAATTTTAAAAATAGGTCTTTTTCCTCGGGTCAAGGAGTTGTTCAAATCGAACCAAACTCGGTATCGAGTATCCCATGGGTAACTAAATTGTAAAACAAAAAGAATTTTTGGTATAGCTTGCATAGGAAAAAAATTAGTTCTTCATACGGAAATTTGCGAATTTCGCAAATAACGAATTTTAAAAATAGTCCTTTTTCATTGGGTCAAGGAGTTGTTCAAAGCGAACCAAATTGATATCCCAGACTACCAGTAGTATGTAGGTTGTAGTGCAAAAAGAATGGTTCGCCTAACTGCCCTACAAAAAAAGTAGATATTTCATACGGAAATTTGCGAATTTCGCAAATAACGAATTTTAAAAATAGGTCTTTTTCGTCGGGTCATGGAGTTGTCCAAATCGAACCAAACTCGGTATCGAATATCCCATGGGTAACTAGATTGTAAAACAAAAAGAGTTTTTTGTCTAGCTTGCCTAGGAAAAAAGTTAGTATCTCATACGGAATTTTGCTATTATTTCGAATAATTTTGAATAAGTATTTTTGAAAATAGGTCTTTTTCATCGGGTCAAGGAGTTGTTAAAAGCGAACCAAACTGATATCCCAGACTACCAGTAGTATGTAGGTTGTAGTGCAAAAAGAATGGTTCGCCTAACTGCCCTACAAAAAAAGTAGATATCTCATACGGAAATTTCGACTTTTTCGCAGACTTTATTTTAAAAAATATTTAAATTTTATTGGTTCAAGGAGTCTTCCAAATCGAACCGAACTCGGTATCGAGTATCCCATGGTTAACTAGATTGTAAAACAAAAAGAGTTTTTTTGTCTAGCTTGCCTAGGAAAAAAGTTAGTATCTCATACGGAATTTTGCTATTATTTCGAATAATTTTGAATAAGTATTTTTGAAAATAGGTCTTTTTCATCGGGTCAAGGAGTTGTTCAAAGCGAACCAAATTGATATCCCAGACTACCAGTAGTATGTAGGTTGTAGTGCAAAAAGAATGGTTCGCCTAATTTCCCTACAAAAAAAGTAGATATCTCATACGGATATTTCGACTTTTTCGCTGACTTTATTTTAAAAAATAGTTAAATTTTATTGGTTCAAGGAGTCTTCCAAATCGGACCAAACTTGGTATCCAGTATCCCATGGGTAACTAAATTGTAAAATAAAAAGAATTTTTGGTATAGTTTGCCTAGGAAAAAAGTTAGTATTTCATACGGAAATTTGCGAATTTCGCAAATAACGAATTTTAAAAACAGGTCTTTTTCGTCGGGTCAAGGAGTTGTTAAAAGCAAACCAAACTGATATCCCAGACTACCAGTAGTATATAGGTTGTAGTGCAAAAAGAATGGTTCGCCTAACTGCCCTACAAAAAAAGTAGATATCTCATACGGAAATTTCGACTTTTTCGCAGACTTTATTTTAAAAAATATTTAAATTTTATTGGTTCAAGGAGTCTTCCAAATCGAACCGAACTCGGTATCGAGTATCCCATGGTTAACTAGATCGTAAAACAAAAAGAGTTTTTTGTCTAGCTTGCCTAGGAAAAAAGTTAGTATCTCATACGGAATTTTGCTATTATTTCGAATAATTTTGAATAAGTATTTTTGAAAATAGGTCTTTTTCATCGGGTCAAGGAGTTGTTAAAAGCGAACCAAACTGATATCCCAGACTACCAGTAGTATGTAGGTTGTAGTGCAAAAAGAATGGTTCGCCTAACTGCCCTACAAAAAAAGTAGATATCTCATACGGATATTTCGACTTTTTCGCTGACTTTATTTTAAAAAATAGTTAAATTTTATTGGTTCAAGGAGTCTTCCAAATCGGACCAAACTTGGTATCCAGTATCCCATGGGTAACTAAATTGTAAAATAAAAAGAATTTTTGGTATAGTTTGCCTAGGAAAAAAGTTAGTATTTCATACGGAAATTTGCGAATTTCGCAAATAACGAATTTTGAAAACAGGTCTTTTTCGTCGGGTCAAGGAGTTGTTAAAAGCAAACCAAACTGATATCCCAGACTACCAGTAGTATATAGGTTGTAGTGCAAAAAGAATGGTTCGCCTAACTGCCCTACAAAAAAAGTAGATATCTCATACGGAAATTTCGACTTTTTCGCAGACTTTATTTTAAAAAATATTTAAATTTTATTGGTTCAAGGAGTCTTCCAAATCGAACCGAACTCGGTATCGAGTATCCCATGGTTAACTAGATCGTAAAACAAAAAGAGTTTTTTGTCTAGCTTGCCTAGGAAAAAAGTTAGTATCTCATACGGAATTTTGCTATTATTTCGAATAATTTTGAATAAGTATTTTTGAAAATAGGTCTTTTTCATCGGGTCAAGGAGTTGTTAAAAGCGAACCAAACTGATATCCCAGACTACCAGTAGTATGTAGGTTGTAGTGCAAAAAGAATGGTTCGCCTAACTGCCCTACAAAAAAAGTAGATATCTCATACGGAAATTTCGACTTTTTCGCAGACTTTATTTTAAAAAATATTTAAATTTTATTGGTTCAAGGAGTCTTCCAAATCGAACCGAACTCGGTATCGAGTATCCCATGGTTATTTAGATCGTAAAACAAAAAGAGTTTTTTGTCTAGCTTGCCTAGGAAAAAAGTTAGTATCTCATACGGAATTTTGCTATTATTTCGAATAATTTTGAATAAGTATTTTTGAAAATAGGTCTTTTTCATCGGGTCAAGGAGTTGTTCAAAGCGAACCAAATTGATATCCCAGACTTCCAGTAGTATGTAGGTTGTAGTGCAAAAAGAATGGTTCGCCTAATTTCCCTACAAAAAAAGTAGATATCTCATACGGATATTTCGACTTTTTCGCTGACTTTATTTTAAAAAATAGTTAAATTTTATTGGTTCAATGAGTCTTCCAAATCGGACCAAACTTGGTATCGAGTATCCCATGGGTAACTAAATTGTAAAATAAAAACAATTTTTGGTATAGTTTGCCTAGGAAAAAAGTTAGTATTTCATACGGAAATTTGCGAATTTCGCAAATAACGAATTTTAAAAATAGGTCTTTTTCGTCGGGTCAATGAGTTGTCCAACTCGAACCAAACTTGGTATCGAGTATCCCATGGGTAACTAGATTGTAAAACAAAAAAAATTTTTGGTATAGCTTGCCTAGGAAAAAAGTTATTATTTCATACGGAAATTTGCGAATTTCGCAAATAACGAATTTTAAAAATAGGTCTTTTTCGTCGGGTCAAGGAAATGTTCAAATCGAACCAAACTCGGTATCGAGTGTCCCATGGGTAACTAGATTGTAAAACAAAAAGAATTTTTGGCATAGCTTGCCTAGGAAAAAAGTTAGTTTTTCGTACGTTAATTTCCGATTAATTCGAATAATTAATTTTCAAAATAGGTCTTTTTCGTCGGGTCAAGGAGTTTTGCAAATCGAACCAAACTCGGCATCGAATATTCCATGGGTAACTTGATTGTAAAATAAAAAGAATTTTTGGTATAGCTTGCCTAGGAAAAAAGTTAGTATTTCATACGGAAATTTGCGAATTTCGCAAATAACGAATTTTAAAAATAGGTCTTTTTCGTCGGGTCAAGGAGTTGTTCAAAGCAAACCAAATTGATATCCCAGACTTCCAGTAGTATGTAGGTTGTAGTGCAAAAAAAATGGTTCGCCTAACTGCCCTACAAAAAAAGTAGATATCTCACACGGAAGTTTCGACTTTTTCGCTGACTTTATTTTAAAAAATAGTTGAATTTTATCGGGTCAAGGAGTTGTCCAAATCGAACCAAACTCGGTATCGAGTGTCCCATGGGTAACTAGATTGTAAAACAAAAAGAATTGTTGGCATAGCTTGCATAGAAAAGAAGTTAGCTTTTCGTACGGAAATTTGCTATTATTTCAAATAATTAATTTTTAAATATAGTATTTTTCATATGGTCAAGGAGTTGTTCAAATCGAACCAAACTCGGTATCGAGTGTCCCATGGGTAACTAGATTGTAAAACAAAAAGAATTGTTGGTATAGCTTGCCTAGGAAAAAAGTTAGTATTTCATACGGAAATTTGCGAATTTCGCAAATATCGAATTTTAAAAATAGGTCTTTTTCGTCGGGTCAAGGAGTTGTTCAAAGCAAACCAAATTGATATCCCAGACTTCCAGTAGTATGTTGGTTGTAGTGCAAAAAAAATGGTTCGCCTAACTGCCCTACAAAAAAAGTAGATATCTCACACGGAAGTTTCGACTTTTTCGCTGACTTTATTTTAAAAAATAGTTGAATTTTATCGGGTCAAGGAGTTGTCCAAATCGAACCCAACTCGGTATCGAGTATCCCATGGGTAACTAGATTGTAAAACAAAAAAATTTTTGGCAGAGCTTGCCTAGCAAAAAAGTTAGTTTTTCATACGGAAATTTGCGAAATTCGCAAATAACGAATTTTAAACATAGGTCTTTTTCGTTGGGTCAAGGAGTTGTTCAAAGCAAACCAAATTGATATCCCAGACTACTAGTAGTATGTAGGTTGTAGAGCAAAAAGAATGGTTCGCCTAACTGCCCTACAAAAAAGTAGATATCTCACACGGAAGTTTCGACTTTTTCGCTGACTTTATTTTAAAAAGTAGTTGAATTTTATCGGGTCAAGGAGTTGTCCAAATCGAACCAAACTCGGTATCGAGTATCCCATGGGTAACTAGATTGTAAAACAAAAAGAATTTTTGGTATAGCTTGCCTAGGAAAAAAGTTAGTTTTTCATACGGAAATTTGCTATTATTTCAAATAATTATTTTTTAAATATAGTATTTTTCATATGGTCAAGTTGTTCAAATCGAACCAAACTCGGTATCGAGTGTCTCATGGGTAACTAGATTGTAAAACAAAAAGAATTGTTGGTATAGCTTGCCTAGGAAAAAAGTTAGTATTTCATACGGAAATTTGCGAATTTCGCAAATATCGAATTTTAAAAATAGGTCTTTTTCGTCGGGTCAAGGAATTGTTCAAATCGAACCAAATTGATATCCCAGACTACCAGTAGTATGTAGGGTGTAGTGCAAAAAGAATTTTTGGTATAGCTTGCCTAGGAAAAAATTTAGTTTTTCATACGGAAATTTGCGAATTTCGCAAATAACGAATTTTAAAAATAGGTCTTTTTCTTCGGGTCAAGGAATTGTTCAAATCGAACCAAATTGATATCCCAGACTACCAGTAGTATGTAGGGTGTAGTGCAAAAAGAATTTTTGGTATAGCTTGACTAGGAAAAAAGTTAGTTTTTCATACGGAATTTTGCGAATTTCGTAAATAACGAATTTTAAAAATAGGTCTTTTTCGTCGGAACAAGGAGTTATTCAAAGCGAACCAAATTGATATCCCAGACTACCAGTAGTATTTAGTTTGTAGTGCAAAAAGAATTTTTGGTATAGCTTGCATAGGAAAAAAGTTAGTAATTCATACGGAAATTTGCTATTATTTCAAATAAGTAATTTAAAAAATGGTCTTTTTAATTAGGTCTTAGAGTTGTCCAAATCGAACCAAATTGATATCCCAGACTACTAGTTGTATGTAGGTTGTAGTGCAAAAAAGAATGGTTTGCCTGAATGCCCTACAAAAAACTAGATATTTCACACGGAAATTTCAGCTTTTTCGCTTATTATATTAAAAATAGGGTTAGTTTTTCAGCTTTGACTATGGACCAAACAGGTCTCGTTTTGAATGAAACTGGCCTTATTTATGAAAGGCGTCGCTCGTCTTCTGTTCCAAATGTTCCTGCTTCCACGGTTACTCTCCGCAGCTTGCTCTCTGAGATAAATGCGCTTAAGGAAAAGATCAGACAACTCGAAGAAAGGGTACAAACTTTAGAGAGAGCTAATTCGGAAGTTGTTGAACTAACCGGAGATGTGAGCTTTGATTCGACGGTGTCCGTTCATTCAAGTGACATGAGCGAAGAAATTCCAAATGGCATTTAAAGCCACCATGGATATTGATAGACTGAGGTTTAGTTTGAATGGAAATTGTTAATCGGTCTCATGCTAGCAGAAACTTGTGTTTTTATGTTGCTACGTTTAGGTTCAGTTTATTGATACATACTTTCACATTCAAAAAATTTCAGCAATGCTATATGTGTTCTTATCTGGCCCTCTAATCTTGATATCAGTTCGGCTGTAGTAGTTTAAAAGGTTCTCAATAATTCTCTTATTTTCAGGTACAAGATGCCTTTCAAAATTGAATTTGTTTTTCTTACTGAAGCGTGCCAGGTCTTGAAACTATCATTATTTGACCCTCGATAGCGGAAAGAATTTCAAGTGAGCCAGCGAATGCAGTTGGAAATAGATGAAAAAGTAACCCTGAATATTGATAATGTGGACACAGAATGCGTCCTTTTAAAGCATGGAACACCAGCTGCAATGGCGGTTGAATACGAGTCGTTGAGAGAGCTCTATTCGTCATTTTCCGACCAGTGTGAGAGAGACGTGGTTGCAACGCCAAAGAGGGGTGCAAGGTGGACACACAATGCAACTGGAAGTCCGACTCCAAACAACATTTCTCAAACGCCGGAGAATTTGGTTAGAATAATATTTCTACTGGTTTAGAGTAGTCAGATGAGGTATGATGGGTTGCTGAGAGTAATAAAGTCGGAGAAAACTTAATTGATTAAATCCATTTTTGCTCTGAGAGTCTGTAAAACTTTTTGTCCATAATTTTTTTAAACTTATAGTGTAATTTTAATAGAAGCTGTCAATGCATGAATTGGTTGTTTAGAAATGCACTAACCATGCCAAAATTGAAGCAATTCTGAAAGAGGACAAACAATTGATCTCTGATTTGATACGGAGTAACCAGAAGGCTGTCGCTGATTGCAACAAGAAATTGGAGCAACAGCTGCAGAGTTTGGAAGCGATTGTGAGTATTTTCGAATCTTTAAAATAATCTCGTTATAAACTCGATTTAGGAAAGTTCATTATAGATTGTAGCCACTTAAGTCTCAAGACCTATCGATAGAGTATGTTACTTGATTGAAAATAGTTGAGGTTTTCAAATTTTTTAGATAGACGTGCACAGAGAAAAGATTCAGGATGACGCAAGGGATGATCAGACAGAAGACCTTCCGAGCTTTTACAATGACATTGATCTGGAGAGTTTACCAAAGGCTGACAGACCTGAGCAGTATGGTAAAATCTTGCGGGTGGCACTGTGGGGTGAAAACGGCCTGCAGAGAGAAATTACTTCATCCACGAGAGACAGTGAAGTGAGAAAGCCTGCCTCGCCAAAGAGAACAAAAATTTTCAAAGGTTGAGTTTGTCTTAAAATCTTGACTTAAAAAAGATAATAATGGGGCGGATCTTATTGAAAAAATCGATGGAACAATGAGCTGTTAAAATAAACAAATTTTTGCTTTTAATATGTAGTGTAATATGTATTACAAACCTCACTTGAATTTTTTAAGGCCTGGTGAAGAAAAACTTTCCCGCTCGTATTTGGCCAGACGCGTACTCAGAAGCTCGGACATCAGCAAACCGATCAGGCATGGACTCGTTGAGGTATAGAAAGAGGAAGAGTGATCCATTTTGGTGCGATCAACAGAAAAAGAGGGCAGCTAAGAAGTTGAAGAAAAATCAAGACGCGTCTGACGAAGTATCACCAAATACTGAAGACACCAACAGGGAGAGTCAGGATGAGAAAAATAGTGATGACCATGAAGGTTCTGCAACTGCGATGAATGAGTAACGAGCTTGTTTGGAAGATTTGTTTGAAAGATTTGATTTAGAATACTGATTATCCTTTGAAAGCTGCTTTTTGCGGTGACAGTTGTTTTCTGAGAATTTTTTGTTTTGTCAAGATTTGTTTAACTCAGTTTTCTTTACAAGGTGCTCTTTTTCCAATTTGTTTCAATTTATTACAATTACAATGACTTTTTAAGTCTAGATTTTCAGTACTTAGTTTTCATGAAAAGGTGCCCCGTTTTGACTGACATTTTCTTGGTTCTTTGGAAGAGCTTTCGAGAGAAATCATTAGGCAGAATTGTTAGAGCTTGTTATTATTTGAAACTTTTATAAGAAGTTTTTTCAGTCTCTGAGTTTTTTCAGATTGTTGAAAATGAAAAGATCTCGTCATGATCAAGCAAAAAAGGCTTCAATACGGATTCTGAAGCTGAAAGGGAAAACGCTGTCAAAGCTCACCTCGTGTCGACTAATATGGCCTGGTTGTTTGTTGACAAAGAACTCATGCTTTTGAGTTTAAGTAGTACAAAGTGGCCCTCAAAACTCAAGGCATCTCAAAAGCTAAGCATGATTGAGGGAGAGTGCTACAATCTGAAGATAAAAGATAACAAGTACCCCTGTTGCTTGCTCACAAAAGGTCCTGCGAAGAAAGTGGAACAGGAGATGGCACATTACAAGGCGGAGATTGAAGAAGGAAAACGGCCATCGGACTTGAAAAAGAAAGTGATCACATCATCGAAAGCTCCAATGGTTGAAGTACACTTCCTGAGTTCTTCTCGTCCTCCAATAATGACGAGCGCGGAGTTAAGTCTCGGAAAAGACAGTGGACAGACTTCAAAGAAATCGAAGTCGAGTGCAAGTCAGCAACCAGCTGTCGTACAAAGAAACATTTGTGACCAGGTAATTTTTTCAATGAAGAAAAACAAACGTTTTAGGCCACAAAATACTTAATATTTTGCACGGTGTACTGGCTAGTTCAATTAAGGAATAGTCCGATCTGATGACGCTTTGGCTGTAGGAACAAGAAGTAGTTGCTTTGTCTCAACCCTGCCCATCTGCCGCTCTCCCTGGTAACAATGCAGGCAGTATTGCAGAAGACGACAATACTATCTGAACAAATCTGTGCTCCCGAATTGAGCAGAAAGTAAGTTTGGTCTATGCAAGTTTACTCCATGCAAAGGAATGTTTTATTTCACTTCACCCTATCTAGTAGATTTATCGTGCGTTGACAATAGACCTTGCATTAACCTAGGTAACATCTTTCTGTTCAGACTATCGAGTTGAAAGAACTGCGTTTGTTGGACGTCCACGGTTTCCGGAGTGTGGACGAACATCCTTCGCGAGCAAGAGGCACTGTAGTAGTTCTGCACGAGGACGAGGATTTAATGTCCATTTACGCGGGAACCGATGTTGGGAAAATCGCCAGAGCACTGTTCGATAAACTATTTGCAGAAAGCGATCGTGGTAACTTCATCCTTGCACCCAGACGAAAAGAAGCTGACGGCCGAACAGAAGCTCCGGAAACCCTTCTTGAAAAATTTCACAGTAAGAATTTTTGTAATTAATTAGGTCTTGTAGACAACTTTTTTAGGATTTCCCCTTAACGTTCATTATAAGTCGCTAAATTTTGAAATTGAAAAAAGGCCACGTAACGATTTGAAAAGTTTTGAAAAAGCATGATTAATAAAGTTCATTCACCAGTGTTTTTTTTCGTTCAGAAGTGGTGAAGCAGAAGTATCCTGATACCCCAAAGCTAGCGTGTGAAGAAGCAAGGAAGGCTGCGAATCAGTACGGCAAAGACTGTCGTAAAAAGAATGCCAGCGCAAACAACTAATTTTTTTGTTTTGATTTTGATTCGTTGATTAATTGCAGAAACTAAACAGAAATTCCAGATTTAACTTAGAAGTTTACCCTTCGAGTTCATTCAGTTCTGTTTCGATAAGATTAGCTTATTAATTCTCGCTCCCTCTCAGTGTTTATTTACGTTTTTTATACAACTTTATACGTTAATTTATAGCTAATGCAGTAATTTTAAAATTGATTTTGAGATTTGCCAACTTTGTTTCATTGCATAATTGCACACTAAGAAATTTACCCTTGCAGTTCAATTTTCTCCAAGTTCATTTAGCTCGTCTTCACCTTTCCTAAATAGTTTTACGCTGACAAAATTCAATTAGACTTGGTGAGGCACTTTATGTGAGGCAATGTTTGATTAATAAGAGGTTTCTTATCTGACTCAATTTTGAGCTTAAGTTTTTTTTTAAAGCAACTCGTTTTCAAATCTCGATCAAGCTTTTCCAGTGTGATGATAAGTTGCGAAGAGTTAGTGATTGCGGATGGTCAAGTTGTTCGTCAGTTGCTTAAAGACTTCAATGTATCTCCCGAGTCAATGCTGCCTTTGAATAGTATCGATGAGTTTGAAAAAAGTCTTCAGTATGACAAAAATCTTGCGAAAACATATGGTAATTTGAAAGAATTTATCAGCAGTCTGTTGCAGCCGGTTTCAAGATCCTACCAGACAACTTTGGTGGCTTCGGGTTATTTAATCACACAGGGAGAGTTCTTAAGCCATCGATCGAACCTCTCAGACTTTTTCCTGTGGGTCTGGTCAAAAACGTCCCTTGCGAGCTTCAAAATGAAATGTCGGATCTCTCGGTTATGCGTGGTGAGTTGGATACCGATGAGTTAGTTTTGCTTGGCCCAATTCGTTTCGCCAATCACTCATGCTCGCCTAATACTCAATTCTTTCTCGGTTACACCAGCCCCTTGCTTCAGCATAATAAATGCGTTTTTCTTAAAGTAATTAGCTCGATACAGCCCTTTGAAGAAATCACTGTAAGTTATGGTTCAAACTATTTCAAAGACGGTCGACTGAAGTGTAGATGTCCACATAAAGATGAACATATTGTGTCCCCGGGAAATCCTCAGGAGTCTTTTACGCCCCCAGTTGCAAGCCCTTTTCCAAAATGCACCGAGTTACCGGCTACACCAATTGATTTGTCTCGAAGTTCAACTCAAAGCGAAAGTTTCCAGACACAATATTCAGCGAGTCAGTCAAGTGCTGGAACCCCTAACCTGATGGAAGTGGAGAGAAAAAGAGCAATTGTAACTCAGAGAAAAAATAAAGTGAAAAGACGATTAGTCCATTCAGCGAGTTGACAAATACGGAAATTTATCCATCAGGTAGATTCCAGCCAGTCCTCGGAGTTGGAAAGTGTGCTTGATGAAACTGAAATGAATACCACAGATCATGCAACTCCAGATATCATTGAAAATGAGCCTGAAGAAGTTTCTTGTGAAGATGCATCTTGTGAAGATGCATCTTCAGTTTCTAAATCGGAGTCCGACGAAGACTCAAGCAAAGATTCTGAAACCGTGGAAGACCAGTTTGTGTTCTCGCAGGACCCCTTGAGTTGTAACACGAATGTTACTGCTCATAACGCATCAATTGGATTGTATGGAATTGCTGCGCGACATTGTTTGCCTGACAAAGCCTTATTTGACCTCCTGGCATGGCATAATATAGCATTGCATGCCATACTAACGGCACGGGAGAAGTATTTTTCTTGAGTTTTGCTGACAAACTTCAAGAAAATGTTGAAAAATACATAACAGAAATTTTAGCTTATGCTAATCCTGATACGAAAACAGATCTAAAGCTCACAGCGCTTTTTGATGCAAATGCACTTAATGTGAAACTTATCCCCAATACGGATGGAGTTAGGGTGCAAGAGTCTAGTGATTGCTCAGCCTATCCTGTTTGGGTAGCTCTGGCTGACTTGCCACCAAAATTGCGTTCTTCCTTTGATAACATCCATCTATGTTCGTTGTGGTATGGCAAAGGAATGATAGATTGGGATTCCATATTTGAGCACTATCTGTCTTAAGTATCAAAAGACAGGAAAATTAAAGTGAATGGGGTTGACTACGAGCTGAAATTTCAAACTGTTTTTGTAATACTAGTTCTTGTGTGCAAGCACGATGTCCTGCAAATGAAAAAATTTAATGGATATTATGGATGCGGTTTGTGTACCATGCGAGGTGTGCAAAGATATCCAGGCGGTCGATCGTATCCAAATAATCAATCGTTCACAATGCGTGATCCTGGGATGCACGAGTACTTAGTAAGGCAGTTTGAGAGTGGGAGTGTTGAAAAAAGAAAAGCTAGAAAGGAGAAGGACCCAGAGATTGATACACTCGGAGTTAAGGGGCGATCATATTTATTTAAAGTTATTCCTAATCTTCCATTAACCTGTCCCGTGTACACTATGCACCAGTGTCTTAAAGAGTTGCAAATGACATTATCAACTTTTTTGCTGAGCAACTGAGCTACGATGAGGTACAGAAAATTGATGACGCAACAAAACAAGTTACTTTGCCCAGCGAATTCAAGCGATCAGTCAGGTCATTGCGATCTTTTGAGCACTTCAAAGCCAACGAACTCAAAACTTTTTTGCTGTATTTTGCCCCAATAGTGTTCCAAAATTTTCCAGAAAACCCTTTGGCGCATGAATCCAATTTACAAAATCTCAAATACTCAATCTTCGCAATCCGCTCTATGTACGAAAGTGTTGACGAGGCCAAGCTTTGTGGTTACCTGTTAGAAGTTTTCTGCTACAACATGTCCAACCGCTATCATTTAAAGAAGTTCGACTCAATTAATTTCCATCTGCTCCGACATCTAGCATGGCAGTGCAAATTCTTCGGGCCCTTGTGGACTACGTCTGCAACTATGTTTGAAAGTGCCAATAATCACCTCATAAAGACTTTAACTGGCACTGTTAATACCTGCAGCCTTATAGTTAAGCGATACATTCGCTATAGACAGTTCGATGGCATGGAGGCGAAGAACGATAATCTTACCGGATTCCTTGAAGCTTTGAGGGGTAAACCAAGCGGCTTTAAAGACGATTTCAAAATGTAGCGAAACAATGTGTTTTCAAATTTTCAAAAGCAATTTCCTGAGGCTCATTTGTTTTGCAGACACCGAGAAAAATTCTACCTGGACAGCCAATTGTATACAAGATCTGAAGCAAACAGTTTTGTTTCACTTTCTGAGGAGAACGAAATTTTAGTCGGCCAGATTTTGTTGTTCATTGAGAAAGAGTCGGTGATTTTGTGTGCTGTTCAGCTCTACAACATTTTTGACAAGCTTGCGTTAGATCTGTCGTCAACTGAGTTTCACGGACAAGACAGCAAACTTAAGCCTCTTGGCTATCGTGTAGAAAAGTCGACCGAAGTTCGAGTTTTCAAGTGCTGTTCAATAAACAGCAAACTTATTCTATTCCATTTTCTCAACAACCTTCACTTTATTAATGTGCTCACCCATTTCGAGCACGATTAAGGTTAAATTAGACTTGAAGCAATCCAGACTCCTTTGTAATTTTCCTAAAGCTCTGTAATTTTCCTAAAATTCTCTTCCAGTAATTTTCCTAAAACTCTACTAGAGCAAATTGTTTAATTTCTTTATAGATTGAATCGATATTAATGCTTTAGTTGCCATTTCGTGCAAAAGTATTCCTCCGTTATGTCAGATTGATGTTGAATTAGACGTTATTGAATCTAGACTTCGATCATTGATTTTGTTAAAACTTAGACTTTAAAAAGTTTTTAATGGTTCAAGGAATTGTTGAAAGTGAACCAAATGGATATCCCAGACTACCAGTAGTATGTAGGTTGCAGTGCAAAAAGAATGGTTCGCCTAACCGTCCTACAAAGAAAGTAGAAATTTTACACGGAATAAGTTGCCTAGGAAAAAAGTTAGTATTTCATACGGGAATTTGCTATTAATTCAAATAAGTATTTAAAAAATAGGTCTTTTTGATTAGGTCTTAGAATTGTCCAAATCGAACCAATTTTGGTATGGAGTATCCCTTGTGTACCTAGAGTCTAAAACAAAAGAATTTTTTACAGAGCTTGGCTAGTTAAAAAGTTAGTATTTCATACGGAAATTTGCGATTATTTCCGAATAATTTTAAATAAGTATTTTTGAAAATAGGTGTTTTTCATCGGGTCAAGGAGTTGTCCAAATCAAACCAAACCCGGTATGGAGTATCACCAGTGTATATAGAGTCTAAAACAAAAAGAGTTTTTGGTATAGGTTCCCTAGGAAAAAAGTTAGTATTTCATACGGGAATTTGCTATTAATTCAAATAAGTAATTTAAAAAATAGGTCTTTTTGATTAGGTCTTAGAGTTGTCCAAATCGAACCAATTTTGGTATGGAGTATCCCCTGGGTACCTAGAGTCTAAAACAAAAGAATTTTTGGCAGAGCTTGGCTAGTTAAAAAATTAGTATTTCATACGGAAATTTGCGATTATTTCCGAATAATTTTAAATAAGTATTTTTGAAAATAGGTGTTTTTCATCGGGTCAAGGAGTTGTCCAAATCAAACCAAACCCGGTATGGAGTATCACCAGTGTATATAGAGTCTAAAACAAAAAGAGTTTTTGGTATAGGTTCCCTAGGAAAAAAGTTAGTATTTCATACGGGAATTTGCTATTAATTCAAATAAGTAATTTAAAAAATAGGTCTTTTTGATTAGGTCTTAGAGTTGTCCAAATCGAACCAATTTTGGTATAGAGTATCCCCTGTGTACCTAGAGTCTTAAACAAAAAGAATTTTTGGTATAGGTTGCCTAGGAATAAAGTTAGTATTTCATACGGAAATTTGCGATTATTTCCGAATAATTTTAAATAAGTATATTTGAAAATAGGTCTTTTTCATGGGGTCAAGGAGTTGTCCAAATCAAACCAAACCCGGTATGGATTATCCACTGTATATATAGAGTCTCAAACAAAATTTTTTACCATAGCTTGCATAGAAAAGAAGTTAGTTTTTCCTACGGAAATTTGCGATTATTTCGAGTAAATAATTTTAAAAATAGGTCTTTTTCGTCGGGTCAAGGAGTTGTTCAAAGCGAACCAAATTGATATCTCAGACTACCAGTAGTATGTAGGTTGTAGTGCAAAAAGTATTTTTGGTATAGCTTGCCTAGGAAAAAATTTAGTTTTTCATACGGAAATTTGCGAATTTCGCAAATAACAAATTTTAAAAATAGGTCTTTTTCGTCGGGTCAATGAGTTGTTCAAAGCGAACCAAATTGATATCCCAGACTACCAGTAGTATGTAGATTGTAGTGCAAAAAGAAATTTTGTTAAAGCTTGCCTAGGAAAAAATTTAGTTTTTCATGCGGAAATTTGCGAATTTCGCAAATAACGAATTTTAAAAATAGGTCTTTTTCGTCGGGTCAAGGAATTGTTCAAATCGAACCAAATTGATATCCCAGACTACCAGTAGTATGTAGGGTGTAGTGCAAAAAGAATTTTTGGTATAGCTTGCCTAGGAAAAAATTTAGTTTTTCATACGGAAATTTGCGAATTTCGCAAATAACGAATTTTAAAAATAGGTCTTTTTCGTCGGGTCAAGGAGTTGTTCAAAGCGAACCAAATTGATATCCCAGACTACCAGTGGTATGTAGGTTGTAGTGCAAAAAGAATTTTTGGTATAGCTTGCCTAGGAAAAAATTTAGTTTTTCATACGGAAATTTGCGAATTTCGCAAATAACGAATTTTAAAAATAGGTCTTTTTCGTCGGGTCAAGGAGTTGTTCAAAGCGAACCAAAATGATATCCCAGACTACCAGTAAAAGGTTAGTATTTGATACGGAAATTTGCTAATAATTCAAATAAGTAATTTAAAAAATAGGTCTTTTTGATTAGGTCTTAGAGTTGTCCAAATCGAACCAATTTTGGTATGGAGTATCCCCTGTGTACCTAGAGTCTAAAACAAAAGAATTTTTGGCAGAGCTTGGCTAGTTAAAAAATTAGTATTTCATACGGAAATTTGCGATTATTTCCGAATAATTTTAAATAAGTATTTTTGAAAATAGGTGTTTTTCATCGGGTCAAGGAGTTGTCCAAATCAAACCAAACCCGGTATGGAGTATCACCAGTGTATATAGAGTCTAAAACAAAAAGAGTTTTTGGTATAGGTTCCCTAGGAAAAAAGTTAGTATTTCATACGGGAATTTGCTATTAATTCAAATAAGTAATTTAAAAAATAGGTCTTTTTGATTAGGTCTTAGAGTTGTCCAAATCGAACCAATTTTGGTATAGAGTATCCCCTGTGTACCTAGAGTCTTAAACAAAAAGAATTTTTGGTATAGGTTGCCTAGGAATAAAGTTAGTATTTCATACGGAAATTTGCGATTATTTCCGAATAATTTTAAATAAGTATATTTGAAAATAGGTCTTATTCATGGGGTCAAGGAGTTGTCCAAATCAAACCAAACCCGGTATGGAGTATCCACTGTATATATAGAGTCTCAAACAAAATTTTTACCATAGCTTGCATAGAAAAGAAGTTAGTTTTTCCTACGGAAATTTGCGATTATTTCGAGTAAATAATTTTAAAAATAGGTCTTTTTCGTCGGGTCAAGGAGTTGTTCAAAGCGAACCAAATTGATATCCCAGACTACCAGTGGTATGTAGGTTGTAGTGCAAAAAGAATTTTTGGTATAGCTTGCCTAGGAAAAAATTTAGTTTTTCATACGGAAATAAATAACGAATTTTAAAAATAGGTCTTTTTCGTCGGGTCAAGGAATTGTTCAAATCGAACCAAATTGATATCCCAGACTACCAGTAGTATGTAGGGTGTAGTGCAAAAAGAATTTTTGGTATAGCTTGCCTAGGTAAAAATTTAGTTTTTCATACGGAAATTTGCGAATTTCGCAAATAAGGAATTTTAAAAATAGGTCTTTTTCGTCGGGTCAAGGAGTTGTTCAAAGCGAACCAAATTGATATCCCAGACTACCAGTGGTATGTAGGTTGTAGTGCAAAAAGAATTTTTGGTATAGCTTGCCTAGGAAAAAATTTAGTTTTTCATACGGAAATTTGCGAATTTCGCAAATAACGAATTTTAAAAATAGGTCTTTTTCGTCGGGTCAAGGAGTTGTTCAAAGCGAACCAAATTGATATCCCAGACTACCAGTAAAAGGTTAGTATTTGATACGGAAATTTGCTAATAATTCAAATAAGTAATTTAAAAAATTGGTCTTTTTGATCAGGTCTTAGAGTTGTCCAAACCGAACAAAACTCGGTATGGAGTATCATCAGTGTATCTAGATTGTAAAACAAAAAGTACTTTTGGTACAGCTTGCCTAGGAAAAAAGTTAGTTTTTCATACGGAAATTTGCTATTATTTCAAATATTTAATTTTGAAATATAGTATTTTTCATATGGTCAAGGAGTTGTTCAAATCGAACCAAACTCGGTATCGAGTATCCCGTGGGTAACTAGATTGTAAAACAAAAAGAATTTTTGGTATAGCTTGCCTAGGAAAAAAGTCTATTTCAGTCTTACTATTATTCTAAGGTGAGGGTCTCGGGCGCGCATGAGGTGCACCCCCCCCCTGCCCCGTTGAGACGCCGGTTAGTCGGTCCCCCCCCGCTGGGATTTTTGTGCACCTCATGTTGGGGACGTAGTTGGCGTGCGGTCGATTTTTCTCTTCGGTCTGGTTCATAAAATCATCTTCGGTCGGATTGTAAATTTTCGCATTTCGCAAATAACGAATTTTAAAAATAGGTCTTTTTCATCGGGTCAAGGAGTTGTTCAAAGCAAACCAAATTGATATTCCAGACTACCAGTAGTATGTAGGTCGTAGTGCAAAAAGAATGGTTCGCCTAACTGCCCTACAAAAAAAGTAGATATCTCACACCGAAGTTTCGACTTTTTCGCTGACTTTATTTTAAAAAATAGTTGAATTTTATCGGGTCAAGGAGTTGTCCAAATCAAACCAAACTCGGTATCGAGTATTCCATGGGTAACTAGATTGTAAAACAAAAAGAATTTTTGGCAGAGCTTGGCTAGGAAAAAAGTTAGTATTTCATACGGAAATTTGCTAATAATTCAAATAAGTAATTTAAAAAATTGGTCTTTTTGATTAGGTCTTAGAGTTGTCCAAATCGAACTAAACTCGGTATGGAGTATCACCAGTGTATCTAGAGTGTAAAACAAAAAGAATTTGTGGTATAGCTTGACTAGGAAAAAAGTAAGTTTTTCGTACGGTAATTTCCGATTAATTCGAATAATTAATTTTAAATAATTTTTTAAAAAAGGTGTTTTTGATTAGGTCAAAAAGCTGTTGAAATCAATCCAAACTTGGTATGGAGTATCCCCTGTGTATATAGAGTCTCAAATAAAAAATTTTTTACTATAGCTTGCATAGAAAAGAAGTTAATTTTTCGTACGGAAATTTGAGATTATTTCGAATAATTAATTTTAAAAATAGGTCTTTTTCGTCGAATCAAGGAGTGGTTCAAAGCGAACCAAATTGATATCCCAAACTACCAGTAGTATGTTGGTTGTAGTGCAAAAAGAATTGTTCGCCTAACTGCCCTACAAAAAAAGTAAATATCTCACACGGAAATTTCGACTTTTTCGCTGACTTTGTTTTAAAAAATATTGAAGTTTTATCGGATCTGTATGCATTTCTATGTATCTATTGGATGATTTATGTATAGTATTTAAATTTCTGCTGTTAAATCCAATTTAATTTGTATTATTTTGTTTGGAGATGGAGTTTGAGCCCGGTTTTTTACCGAATGCTCTGCTCAAAATCTCCTATAGGTGTTTGTTGTAAATCCGCCGTAGCCGGTCCCCAGCCCGGTTGAGAGAAGGAGGAGGGAAACACACCCAGAACATACTAGAAAATCTCAAAAAGTTGTTCGTTAGTTCAACTGTAAATTTTTTCCGACAGTATTTAACCTATTTCAGCTCTCAAAATTTATAGGTAATTTTCAGCTGTAAAGAGGAAGATTTTCCCGGAAAATAACGGGGAAAAGAGTGTAAAGAGTGTAAAAATAAAAAAAATTACCCTCCTATTTCTCCGCTTAATTAGCGGTCTAAGAGTGTAATTATGAAGAGTGTAATTTTAAATTTAAGAGTGGAAGAGTGTAAAAATAATTTAAAGGTGGAATATAAGAGTGTAAAATTAATGTAAAGTTGGAATATAAAGAGTGTAAAAATAATTTAAAGGTGTAAAGGAAAAAGTGTAAAAGAAAATTGAAAGTGGAATTTTTATTTGAATTTACACTCTTATTATTTAAAATTACACTCATAAAATTACACTCTTACACCGTTAATTAAGCGGAGAAATAGGGGGGTAATTTTTTATTTTTACACTCTTTACACTCTTTTCCCCGTTATTTTCCGGGAAAATCCTCCCCCCGGGATTTTACTTTCTCTTTTTTAATCAAATTTGAATACTTTGTTGAAACATTTGGGAACAAGAAAACTATTTAAATTGCGCAAACTCTCCTAGAAAAATTGCCATAAACTATTTTTCCAGAGCAATTAATATTTTCTGGTAAAATATCAATTTCAGTTGCCTGATTTCATTACTAACTTAGATTACTTTTTTCTGTACGAGAACTTTTCCCTTTTCTTACGGACCGTCTGATTAAACTAGAATTTCATACGATCTTTACTGTTTTTGGTCTAAAATCACTTTTTTTCGGCAAATCGGCTTAAAGCATGCAATTTGTTTCTTTGGTGTGCCTTACGTTCTGTTTGAAAAATTTTTTTTCATTAGAATTTTAAAAAAAAAATTCACAAAGATTCATAAAAATTTCAGAAAAATTGTTCTCTCGGCGATAATGCCAAACGGTACAGGTGAGTGAAAAATCAAGAAAGCAGCGTTCATGCAAGCGAAATCTCTTCATGAAAACTTTGCAAAATTCTTCGATCATTGCGATTCAGCAAGAAATCAAAAAAGATCATAGCATGATGCGGCAAAAGGCAGATATATATATATTTATATATATATATATATATATATATATATATATATTATATATATATATATATATATATATATATATATATATAATATAAGTTTTAAAAAAGAACAAAATTATGAAGCCTAGGATATTTGATCCAGCAATGAGAACAAGAAAAACACGTATGATTTATCTATGGTTGAAATGAAATCTAATATGATCATTGTTTCATTACTAACCACTGATTACCAGGACATCGTATTTGAACGTTGAATGTTAAACGAGAACTCACATGTTTCCTGTATGACTTCGACTAAATCATACGTTAACAATTATGTAGCCTTGAATAACGAACAAAAACTTGCATATGAGAGTAGTTTTGTTAAAAAGAACAGATAAAAAAATCATAGCACGAATTCTTCTGAAAAAAATTTAGAATTAGAAAGTCTTAGAAATTGCAATACGAGAATGAGAAATTGTATGGATTTAAAATTTTGATCCAGTGTTGATTGCAGAGAAGTCATCTTTGATCCATCCATGAATACAGTTGAATATCAAGTGATTATTTTATGGTTACTGCACATGTTTTTTTCTACTAAAAAGAAAACTTCCATAAATTTTATCCAATTCTCAAAAAATTACAATTGAACCTTGCGTGTTCTAGACGGAACTCATATAATTCTTGTCTGATAACCAGTAAATCTTACATGACTTCCCTATTATTACGATGAAATCATATATAATTGCTCTGTTGTTACCGAGAAATCATATATGAACCTTGTATAGTTTTTTGTCCTAATATTACAAGAAAATGATAATTGTTGCTTGTAAGCCAAATCACCTTATATTACCCTTCTACGATTACCAGGAATTCTTATATAATCCACGACCGATTGCAAGAAATCATGTATGAATCTTCTCTGATTATCAGTAACTTTCACATAATCCTTGTAGAACATCATGAAATCAAATGTGACCGTGTGTAAATACAAGAAAATATTATAAGACCCTTCTATGACTACCAGAAAATCATACATGATCATTTTATGATCATCAAAGATATTCTTGTATAAGTTTTGCGTGTCCATCGGGAACTCATGTCTGTTTTTGTAAGAAACCATGTATAATTGATATCTATAATTGAGTACCTATCTTATTTTATCTTCCTCCGAGTGGCAACAAAACAATTGTAATTATTCATTTTTACATCAATTTTATATTCAATGTTATATAAAATTTTTCCATCTGACCTTTTATGAATCAAGGGAGGTTACAGTCAGCCTACAACTGTTTACTATGTTTTGACATCCACCAATTTAGATGTTTATCATACTCGTTTTAGAGTTCCCTAATAGTTACGGACCTTTTTGTGCTTGACATGACTCTAGCGCAAATTCTTATAGTTCTCCTGAAACTGCTAAGTGTAAAAAGTGACATGAAAATATGGACTGAATCAGTTCCATTTTAAAGATGGCATAAAGTTTGTAAAGATCTTTATTGAAATTAAAAATTATATGCAAAATTGATAGAATGGATAAACAAGTCACAATTAACAGAAGAACTAAACGTGAATCATTTGTCTGATAAAAAAAAACTTTTTGCGCAAAAGTTTTTTAAAAAATATTTTCTTTACAAATACAAATCATAATGACATAAAAAGCTTTTTTTGGTGCAAGACCTATTTTCATAATAGTAAAAATTGGTTTTGTAATTATTTTTTCTGCTATAGATTCAGCAGTTAAAATTTTAGATGCAATCTTGAAAGAGCATGTGCAAAATCAAGCCACAAATAATTTCAAAACATTTAAACAATTTTTGGGAATCTGATCACACAAAAGTTCTTTTCCTGTCCCAGGTGAGGTGGCCAAAAACAAGATCCGACAATTAATGTCTGGGTAAATAGTCACGAAACTTCGCATATTCACGCCGGAATGAAACATAAATACGTTTCGTTGGATCATTGTGCGGTAAATCGTGCCAATGCAAGCTGATTGGAATCACTGCCAATGTTGATCTGGACCGTCTAAACATGGTCATTTCTTCTGGATCATATTTCCACCCAGGCCTACGCCTCGACTTATGAAAAGAATTTAAAAGTCTAGTAGGGGGGGGGGGGGCAATATAGACTATGTTTACACAGCCGAGCTTCCTAGTTAAAAGTCGAGCGAATATCTTTTCATGAGTCGAGCTAGTCTTTTCATAATGAAAAAAGTCCAGCTAAGGTCTTTTCATGGGTCCACCATTAATCATTTCTTAACCAACAAAGTCGAGCTAAGGTCGATTCATGGGTCCACCATTAGTCTTTTCAATAATAAGTTTTTTTTCAGAATTCGAATTTTTTTCTGCTTCTGTACATACCGAAGCAGAACTGGAGCAAGACTAAATAGCTTTGCACTAGAGCAGTCCAACAGTTGGAAAACTGCCAAAGCCTTAAGATTTTTGCCAAATATTGAGATAAAGAGTCATGGCAGCTTGAATATTTTACCACATTACTTGCCTCAATGAAACCAGCTAGCTTAAATGTAGTGATCCTAGTCCCATTAGCCATGACAAAATTTTGGCGTTATTCAGTTTGTTTTCCCTTCTAAAATTATGAGGTATCTTTTTAAAAAAATAATGCAGGTTTTTGAGGGATTTGTGGTTCTTCTGAATCGTAAGAGATGAAGGAGCATACATGCTGACTACGTTATATGCAATGTTTCTCGCAAAATTTTAATGGCAAAAAATCAGACTTATGAAAAGACCAAGGATGCACCCATGAAAAGATTTTGACTCGACTTTGTTTGCAAACATTGTGTTGAGCTTAAGTCCAGTCCAAATTTTGGGTCGAACTAAAGTCCTTTGTAAAATTTTGGGTACAGCTAAATGCTTTTGCGAAAAATCTGAGTCCAGCTAAACTCCAGAATGTCTTAAAGTCCAGCTAAAACTTTTTCATAGCTCAAATGAGTCGAGCATGGTCTTTTCATAGTACATTTTGGTTGAGCCTTGTGTTTTCGTAAGTCTGTACCTAGACCTGGGTAATGATTGGGCCAACCTACAGCACAATAAGAATCAAAGTGATAGCAAATGTTGATAAGCCTTAAAATAAGCGTCCAAAATCAAATAAAATCAAATCAAATGAAAATTAATAGACTCTTTTGGTTCTCGATCTTTTATATTGGATGTGTCCGAATAGACACCCAGCGCCACAACCCACATCATCCACGCCAAGTCCACGCAGTATCCCGGATTTCCAAATCCATGCAATTGTTCCCAAAACCCGCACTAGTGTTTCGTGATCTTGCGTGATTTTACAAGTCATCCGAGTTTTTGAACAGAGGCTGACTACAATTAAGTTTCAGCCAAAGCAATGCAAAACTAACAAATAGTTAATTAACTAATTATCCTAGCAAACAAAAATGCCAAATCTAGGTATAAGACCTTGCGTTTATTTTTCATGTAGACTTGAAACCTGGGAAAATAAATTGAAGACAAGGTGCTGATTGATACTAATTTTTATCATTACTGAATCTATTATAATCTTTCATTGTTAGTTACGATTCATTTTTGATGCATTATTGCTTTGAAGTGCAAACAAGTAGGCTATGTAGTGTGCATCGTCACATATGCTCCAGCATTTCAACAATCTAAGCTGAATTTTGAGGTGCTTATAGCAGAGAAACCCCGGACTGAACGGCAAGTCAACATCAGTACTGCGCACGTCAAATTGCAAGTCTTATATCAGTACTGATTCAGAGCTATGATCATGTCACTTTTTACACTTGTCAGTATAAATGCAAGTCTTGGCCTAGACGTGCAAGTCTAAATGCAAGTCTTGGCCTAGACGTGCAAGTCTAAATGCAAGTCTTGGCCTAGACGTGCAAGTCTAAATGCAAGTCTTGGCCTAGACGTGCAAGTCTAAATGCAAGTCTTGGCCTAGACGTGCAAGTCTAAATGCAAGTCTTGGCCTAGACGTGCAAGTCCAAATGCAAGTCTTGGCCAAGACTTGGCACGTCTAAAAAAAGTCCAAAATAGGTCTAAAAAACGTCAAAAATAGCCGAAAAAAACGTCAGAAATGGCCGAAAAAACGTCCAAAATAGGTCTGAAAAACGTCAAAAATAGCCGAAAAAAACGTCAGAAATGGCCGAAAAAACGTCCAAAATAGGTCTGAAAAACGTCAAAAATAGCCGAAAAAAACGTCAGAAATGGCCGAAAAAACGTCCAAAATAGGTCTGAAAAACGTCAAAAATAGCCGAAAAAAAACGTCAGAAATGGCCGAAAAATCGTCCAAAATAGGTCTGAAAAACGTCAAAAATAGCCGAAAAAAACGTCAGAAATGGCCGAAAAACGTCCAAAATAGGTCTGAAAAACGTCAAAAATAGCCGAAAAAAACGTCAGAAATGGCCGAAAAAACGTCCAAAATAGGTCTGAAAAACGTCAAAAATAGCCGAAAAAAACGTCAGAAATGGCCGAAAAAACGTCCAAAATAGGTCTGAAAAACGTCAAAAATAGCCGAAAAAAACGTCAGAAATGGCCGAAAAAACGTCCAAAATAGGTCTGAAAAACGTCAAAAATAGCCGAAAAAAACGTCAGAAATGGCCGAAAAAACGTCCAAAATAGGTCTGAAAAACGTCAAAAATAGCCGAAAAAAACGTCAGAAATGGCCGAAAAAACGTCCAAAATAGGTCTGAAAAACGTCAAAAATAGCCGAAAAAAAACGTCAGAAATGGCCGAAAAAACGTCCAAAATAGGTCTGAAAAACGTCAAAAATAGAAAGACCGACCTATGAGCAGGGGGCAAGTTGACCCCAGTCGACCCATGTTACCTTGAGCTCGTTCGTAAATTTTTTCGTGAAATTAGTACGCAACTAGTTGAGACCTATTAATTTAGTTAGCACACATAATGAGCTCACTCATATCAAAAATTGAGCCCAAAACATTCACTCAACAAAAAGTTATTAACGAACGAGCACTGAGCATGAGCCACTTTTTAGGGGTACAGAGTCTGAAATCATGAATATCTCCCAAAATACTGAACCAATCGGGACCAGACCCGGCTCATTAGAACCGCCTTGAAATAAGCTTTACAACGATATATATGACTCTTTATTTTGTTCAGTGGTTCGCAAAAAACCGACCTATGAGCAGGGGGCAAGTTGACCCCCGTCGATCCGAGTTAGCTAGTGCTCGTTCTATAATAACTCGATATATCTTCATAACCCATTAAAAAAAGCACACTATAACTAACAGAGGTCAGCATTGGCTCCTGAGCGAGCTGGTACTGGGGCACAACAAAGATCTTTCGGCCAGTACTTTGGCCGTTCTGGCTGGAACGCTGGTCTTCCTCTGGGTCTGGGTCTGGGTCTCTGTCTCTCAAATTTGAAGGATTATGCAGTGCATCAACAACGATTGGTCGAACAACAGGACCTCGTGCTATCATTGGGACCTTCACGGTAGCACTCTTTTTAACAATTTTGCCTCGGTTCGACATTTGGCTTATCTGAAAAGTACATAAATTTGGTGATTTCGGCTATTTTAGGGGCTGAAACGGCTGAAAAATGGCTGAAAACGGCCCAAAACACCTGAAATACCCTCAATAGACCCTCCCGGGGTGCTAATAATCACCCAATAATCAATTTGGTATGCCCCCGGCATCATTTTCTAGCACCCCGGGAAAGTGCCCAAAAAGTAATGCCAAAATCGTGGCACGTTGCGAAATTTTTTTGAATTCGAAAATTTCACTCGAATTTTTTTGAAAAATTGGTTTTGACTTGGGAATCAACTTGCAAGTGTAATCCAAGTCTTGGTAAAGACTTGTAAGACTTGCAGACTTGTTTTTAGACGTGCACAGTACTGATATATGCTTGTAGACTTGCAATTTGACGTGCCCAGTACTGATCTTGACTTGCAGTTCAGTCCGGGACTATCTTGAGGGGTTAAAAATTATCTCCTAGCTTGATATGCTCAGTCCCGAGCGACAGCGAGAAGCAGGAGTGTAGATAAACGTAATGAGCAAATAATGGTAGCCAAATTTTCAGCTGAAAATTTGAAGACTTTTCAACAGGCTCAGAAATTGAAGCCAAAAAAGTTAAATATGCAGTCATGGTTACATGACAAAATACCCAATGTCCTGACACCGCAGTCATAGATTGTCCATTATGTGCCAAAAATCAAATTTAATATTCAATATGGAAATTGTGTAGTAAATACTGAATATAAATAACAGAAAAGTATGATTTTCGTAACTCGGATAAGTGTAAACGATTATGCGCTTTAATTTTGCCGCAGACTTTTTTTGCTCAAATTCAATTAGTTTTCACTTGAGACCCAATTCAGAGACTTCAGTTTCTTGTAAAGAAAGATATGGATAGTTGACAAATGCTCATTTTCTTTTGAATCCAAAATTAATATTGCAAGGGACCTTTACTGGAGTTAACTGTCATTTTAGGCAATTAGCCTTTCATTCTTTTGGTCGTCTAACAGGTACGTTGTTAAACAGACAAAATCTAAACAGAAAAACGATCAAATTCTCACCAAAATCTCGTCTATCATCAATTTTTCGGGACACTTATGAAAGATCAAAAACACAAAAACTTTAAGCGAAACACTTTCATAAAAATTAACTGTCCAGCTTACAGGAATGTGCAAAATGCAGGTCTGCAAATTGTACAGCAGTAAAAAAAATCTAGGGCCTCACACGACCAAAAGTCTTAACTAGTCTGCGCAGTTGATTTGATTGTGCACATCACAGTTCAAATAGTAGCGGAAGGATATAGAAAACAGAAAAAAACCCTGATTGAAAAGATCAAACAGCTAATGAGAAATTTAGCAAATTTTCTTTTTGAGGTTTCGCAACAAATCTAATTGTTTATGATATGAAATCTAAGTTTAAAAAATATAGAATCTAAAAGACAATTTAGACATTCTAAAAATTCAAAACATTAAAAGGCAATCTAAAAGACATTAGACAATTTAAAAACGTACAGAAATGTGTCGAATATGTCTACTGTTCTATATGATATTTTGAAATCTCTAAAACTCATCTGAAAAGGAAGGAAAGTCAAAACAAAAAAATGGCAAAGGTAAATTGAAGAACTTCACAGACAAGTCGATTTTTGAACAAATTTTTAATCAAGACCTAAAATTTTAGCAACTAAAAGAAACAGGAAAAAACATTGAAGACTGAATACTTGAATCTAAATTGGAAAGAATGGAATAAATCGAAACTCAAAAATGAAATTTTTGAGTTTATGAAATTCAGTTCAACTTATTCACCTTTTCTTACAATTTTCTTATGTCTGTCACTCTGAAGCAAACTAAAATGAAATAACTGGTGTCAAAAACAAAAACAACATATGTGAACGGCAACAAAACCCATTCAGATAGAACAAATCTACGATGTCCGAAACTAAAAAGAAGCATAATAGCTACAAAAACTATCAAATGGCAAATATTGAATTGAACCGTTTTGATTAAAAAAAAGTTGGCTCAAGATTTAAAAGAGCAACTGGTTTCCTTTTAATGAAAAAACACCAATATTCCTCCTCGCATCGTTAAAATTGGATACCAATTTTTCAACATCAATTAAACCATTCGATAATTTAATCAGTTTTCAAAATAATTGAACAGATACTGTCCATTGCTGTTTCCGCAAATTTTCAACCTTATAATAAAATAATGGTTTTTCACAAAAAGGCGGAAAAAAGAAAAAAAAACTTTGTTAATTTATAATTTCTGACCTTTTTGAGCACAATGGCAACCTTAAAATGCTGCTTCAAACTTCGTATCATCAAACCTGCCTTATTCAATTATCAAAAGCAGAAAAACTTGACAATTCAGCTATCAGGGAAAATCAAACTTTACAAATTGCTAGCATAAAAATTATTTGCTGCAATTTTATGTTAGGTTTTACTATTTTTCAATGGATATTTCATTTTTAAAAAACAGACCGAAAAACAATGTACCTGGGCTTTTCTAAAACTTTAATTAGTTCAATTGCCGTAGAGACGTTTAGAGATTCGAAATACTATTTAAAAATTTGCTTTTCAAAAACTACATTTCCATATCAAATGGCTGCACACGAAGAAATAAACTTAAAAAATCACAAACTATCAAACAAAAATCAATTAAGAAATTTAAAAAATTCACAAAACAATTTTTTTTTCTTTAATCCTGCCATCTTTGCCCGACGACTAAAAAAATGGTTTCATTAAATTGTGATTAAATTTTGCACCTGCGGAAAGAAATAGACAACAAAATTCGAAAAAGGCCAAATTATGTTTATAATTATTTTAACGGATGATAAAAAAGTCTCCATGAAAAAGAATTCTCAATGGAAGTGTAATAAAATTTAAAAATCGGAGAAGTAACAAACTCGGAAAACTTTAGCAGTTTTTTCTCAAAATTTCATCTCAAAATTATCAATAAATTTAGCCCAAACTGAATAATTTTAAACCTATTAAAAAGCAAAACAAAAGCAGTTGGACATCACAAAAATTGGAACCAGTAATCTTACTACAGTGCTATAAGCGAATTTTATCAACCCACAGTTGAATTATATCAATCCTCTAACTAAATTATATCAATCTCCCAACTGAGGAGAGCTACTCAATTTTTTGTAATAATCTTAAAACTAACATTATTAAAAATTTTTGCCCATAGTGATTCTTTTTGAAGTACGTTGCTTCAAAAACCAATTCTCCGTCAAAAAAGGAATATCACTTGTTGCTTATTCACGCCCTGCGGACAAATAACTAAGCTCTCTTGAGGCATTTGTTTATAAGGGGGAGATTGAATCAGTATTTTGTTATGTCTACAAGGCCGATTATCATCTTGCTTCTAAAATTTGCAATTTTTTGTATTAAAATGATCAGCTTTTATGTTTCTTATCATAGAATTGTTATATTAAGTCCAATTTAAGCTAAAATAATGCGGCAAGATCTCTTTTTCTCATACGTGTGCAAAGAACGAGGAAAAAACCACCTTTTCCTCGTTCTTCGGTCACAGGGTACTTCATAACAAATTTCAAGACATTTTTCATATCCGTACTTATTAATTACACCCAATGCACATTTCTTCCATTTTTCACATCAATCAGAATAATTTTTGTTACTGTAGACCACTGTATTTTTTGTAGTCCACTTAATTTTCTGCTTCTGCTTCCGCAATAATTTTTTTTACAGCAGTTTTCTACTTCCAAGAAGTTATATGTACACCTAAAATTAATTAAAAGCTGCGCAAAAAGAAACGAAAAAATTTCTCAACGCTGTTGTCTTTGTGACTGCAAGCATATGGGTCATTCCTGATAATTTTGGATAAAATTGCATTATCCGCGAAATTAAAACACCCAATTAAGGTATCATGATTGGAGGGCATAAATTATTAAGACCACCAGACGAGGGGAGCGACAACCAGAAAGGCGCAAATTTTGAATCAAAATTGGAAAGTCTGAGCACTGCAGTTTTTTGTTGAGCGGCTTCTGAAAACGAAGCTTAATTATTGGAATGTGTCCATATCTTGATATCTTAATGGGAAAAAGTAGTTTTGAATACATATTTAGGAGGCTTTAAACTGAATACAGGCTTACGACAAATAGGCAAATACAAAATACTGTATATATGAGTAAACACTTGTGTTCACTCAATTTATCTAAACAAGCAATTAGTTATTGCAACCTTTCATCTCTATTTTGGTTAATCTGTAATATACTGAATAAGCACCTGCATGCGTGAGTTTGCAAATTCCAAGTACTTTTGAATGGAATTTCTCCGTATGTTGCCATCGTTCATTGCAAAAGCAGTCCAAATACAACATACATCACCAGGTACATCACAATGACCGTTTGGATGCGTCCAAGAGGATTCCCACTCGGAGAAGTTGCTTTACTGTTATCCTTTCCAGGCTCTTCGGCGGCTGAATTGTCCACAGCATAACAGGTATCGTGATAGTTTTCATGGTCATACTTCTTAGTTCCACCCTGTGCGCAATCTTTCCATGCATCGCACTCATCCTTACAGTTTTTGTTATTGTAGACCATATGTTTCTTGTAGTCCACGCAGTTCTTTGATTTCGCTTTCTCTATAATTGGATTACAGCACTTAACATACTTTTTTGCACGACCTTTAACATTGCCCTCCACGTTGAGGAGCATGTCGTTCGCCCAGCAGTTACACATCTTGCCAATCTTCTCTACAAAAATAACTATTTGTCACAAAATCAGCATCCATCCATCACAATCCGTACAAAACAAATTGGCTCTTTTCATCAATTTAACCCCCCTTTTGCAAAAGGGGCGCTATTCTTGAATAGAATTTAAGCGATTTATTGGAATACAAAGCGAAAAGAATTTCAGACTGGCGGGTCGGTGGCCGCGCTTCTAGCTGGTCGCGGCTTTGCCGCGAATTCCTGATTACATCCCACAGCGCATGAGAGGCATGGCCGTGAACAGCGGTCCACAATTGCGCTTGAACTAATATTCGGCTATCTAACCTATAGGCCAAGTAATATGGCGGTGAAGCATAGCACAGAAGGGAAGGGGGCGATTCTCTACTAGGTACCAAAAGGGCGGACTGAACCACATGAGTTTATACTGTATTTTTGCAATTTTATTGCTGTGCTGAGGGGTTGATTTTTTTGGGATTATATAGGTAATAGCACAGTCGTCGGTTTTTTGTCAGCTTTTTGCCAAAAACGGTCAAAGCCCAAATTTTTGCGGAATTTCAACATTACAGTGGCGGCGCCCGGAGATATCAAACAAGGTGAGTTGAAAACATCCGATTATTGATTAGAAGTCGACCTGGGTGGGGGGTGGGGGGGGTATTTCCCGACCTTAAATACACAGCCGATCTCCTAGTAAGGGTCGACCTAAAGTCTTTGCATAAGTTGACCAACGGTCTTTCGATGCCCAATATCGGTCGACCACGGTCTTTTCATATATCGACCAACGTCTTTTCATATTCCATATCGGTCAAACTACCAATCACTATTCTAAATTGAATTTGAGCAGGATCAAAAAATAAAACCCTGCATCAGTAAAAGGAGAGAAATTACAGTGGCAACAATTTCATCTGGTAGAGTCATCACGATTGATTGAACTATTCCATGGCTTCGATTGCGAAACAAAATAGATATTGAAAAGCAGATCTTGGAGTGATGACAGTGCATTTTCAAGAGTCATGTGATGAGTTTTGTTTTCGTAATCACATACTGAAGTTCAAGTATCAGCAAAATTTTTTTAACGTAATGGCTGTTGGAAATATTGGATGCTCTCAAACAAACTTTTGAGAATAGATAGTTCAAGAAAAGTTCGATTCAAAAATTTTTCTGATAGCAGGAGAGATATTATAATGTTCGTTTCTAGATAAATCAAAATGGGTTTTACACAAAAATTTTAGCAAATTAGGGACCAATATAGGGCGAAAACCAACATATCACATAAACCACTAATGTATGGCTAGTACATGAAAACGCTTGGCGAGCGGTTGTCTCCATCAGTTGATAGCTGTGACTTGGACATGCAAGCTTTAGAAAAACGATTATACGAAAGATTTATATTATAAAAATTGCGTTAAAAGAGTAGCAGCACTAATATAACTGCTACGAACATCGTTTGAATGCAAGTAAACAAGTATTCTGTAGAATAAACAGACAGCTGCACTTGAACTCTCACTTTCTCTTACGGTAGCCAAAATGTCAACAACTACAACACATTATAAGACTGTTTTGCGCTATCCGTGGTTTCCTATGGTCTCTGGCCCTGATCAGATATAAGACCTAAAAGAAGACATGGAAGCTCAGATATCTTTGTTTGCGCACAGAATACAGATTTTATTCGACAAAATCTGCTCTTTAGTCCACAACAGAAGGGCGCAGAGATTGTTCAATTTCGAACTTCCATCTCCGTTTTAAACTTTATTTTAAGAGCGCGAGGATTATTCTTTAACCAAATTGTCGGCTATATTTTTCATTAAGAGTATAATTATTCAAAAGAAGACATTAGAACAAGAACAAAGTGATCAATTTCCAAAAATTAGAACACTACAAAAATCTTTACAGCCTGGTTATAGAGGTTTCAATCAAGGCCGTCAAATTACTTAACACGTCTTTTTATGGGTTTCCTGTACCCAACTATATCTATGAGGTAAAAATGGAACAAAAATAAAAGTTGTACTTTTCACTCTGTTTTAAATTTTTTGAATTTATAAAGAAAGGCTTGAATCACGAAGTACTCTTTTATCACTTAAGTCGAAAAGAATTGCTCTTTATAAGAAACATTTGGCTCGGTAATGTGCGTTCCCACAAAAAATTCGAATCCCGCTCACTCACGTTTTTGACTTAAGTGTCCACCAATTGAGCAGAACATAGAAAACTTCCAAAAAACAATTTTCGTGCAAAAATACTTGATTTAAAATATTTAATATTTCATACAAAAAATCGCTTTAGCTCTAACCACTATACAAATGAAGACATAATACATTAGAGTGCCAATGATAGCTGCCATTAAGGAGCGTAAAAGGCAAGACAAAAACAGAATCAAATAAAAACTAATTTCATTAGTTGCGACCAAAACTCAATTTAATAGAAAAGTTGAAAAAACATCAGATAACAGGAAAATAAATCCCAATGACTTCCACTTCGCAAGAAAAGACATAGAACCCTTATTATGAGAATAATTGCCAATAAGAACAAAATCTGTTCTCAAAAATACTAAATATAATCAATGAAGCCTTATTTTCACGTCATTAATGAAAAAAATATGCAGTTTCTCTTTATTGTGCCATTTCTGGGATGATCAAACGAGATAGCAAAAGAGAACCTCGAAAATTGGAAAATGTCAAAGACTACAAAAAAATAATGAGAATCCACCCAGTAGAAGTATCACCCGTAAACAATAGTAGTATCACCCAGTAATAATATCACTCGTAATTACCTCTATTTAAATTTAAAAAATGAAAAAAGAATGCGACCTCTCTTTTTAATGACGTTACGCCAAAAGGTTCAGAAATTTAGGTTGAGAATAACAAATCTCAAAAAAAAAATTACAGAAAAGTTTTTTTGAAATGCTGGGTCATTACACCTTAAGTATTCAATTAAAAAATTGCTCATTAATTTAATTTGTAACTGCTTAGGAATCCAATTGCACATGTCTTCGATGACACTCAAAAGTCAACGTCTACACATTAGCACTTAAAACAGAGAGAAGTCAAAAAGTCGCTAACATTTTTATGCAAACGGTGTTGAAGCTAAGAAACCTCAAGCTTTGTGCTGATATCATTACATAAGTTTATTAGCCTCCCTTTGCAGCTCAATTTGCCCATTGAATAGTTCAGGTTTTGTTTGAAATCAAGCTGATCTGTAACTAACACAAAAAGGCGAAAATATTTCAACAAAACACGTAGAGCGCCCCCTTACAAGACGATTATTGTGTTGGAACAAAATCCACAACATTACCAAAATTGGTCTTGCTCTTGCTGCTTTTTTAAAACAAAAAATGTACGAAATGTCATCGGAAGAAACTAAATTGACCAAAAAGTCATTATATCAAAAATTCATGATAAATTTTGGATAAATTTTTGAACAAATTAATCCACAACTGGACTAAAAAACAAAATGTTACTGAAATAGCTAATAGCTATTTTTACCTGTATATAAAAAAAATAATTGATAATTTTTGGAT
Source organism: Convolutriloba macropyga (assembly GCF_964194025.1). Classification (NCBI taxonomy): domain Eukaryota; kingdom Metazoa; phylum Xenacoelomorpha; order Acoela; family Convolutidae; genus Convolutriloba; species Convolutriloba macropyga. Next base: position 69,932,549 of record NC_134468.1, read on the forward strand.
ACCTATCGGGTTCTATCAACACAAAAAGCATTATGCAACAACCTAAAGCATTAAAACGTTTATTGAACAGCTCCCTAGATACCGAAGTAAACGTTTTTTAACTAGACTCAGACATAAGACTATAACAAGAGCTTTAAATGCTGGCAAACCAAGAAATCATTAAAAATCTATCAAAACATTTTTTCGAAGCCACAAAAACCATAGCTTAAATAACAAAACAAATTATTGTCTCAAAGGACCTCATCAACATAAGGAGACCTCTTATCGATTGAAGCTTCATAAGAAAAAAACATTTTGTATTTGCGATGGAAACAAATGAAAACGGATATTTCAAACATACCCGGCAGATTGCCAGAAAATAGACGCCGTTGATTTCCATAATTCTATTGGGATTGAAAGAAAAGAAAACATCAACAAAAATTGATTTTTGTACAAAAACATTTTTAAGTGCGATTTATTTTTGAAAAATTCGTAGTTGAACATACTTCTGTATCTCAGTGAGAGGCTACAGGGTCTAGTATGAACACTAATAAGCATTATAGATAGTAAATAAAACTGATGAGAACAAAGTTCAAGTACCGGGCATCTAAAAATGTGCTTTATGGGTTTATCCGCTTCTATTTCTGACTTTGTTTTTTTTATACTGACCCTCTTCATTTTGAATTGCTTTGCTGAGCAGCTGCTGTTTAAAATGACTTTGATCAAAATGGCAGAAGAGTGAAACTAGCGTAAAAAAGTCAAAAAGATTTCACGCAAAATGTCGAAAAAGCGGCAAAAATGTAAAGCGAAAAAAAGTTCGACGAAGTAAAAAAAACATTGCACGACAAGTCCTGACGCCCAATTCAAAGCATTTTTATTGACTAATCAAAAAAATAGAACCAGAATGGACTATGAGTGAATTGGGAAAATCAGTTCTTAAAAAATCAGATAAAAAACAACAAAAAACCAGAAAATCAATGTCAAGAAAGCCGCCAGCAAGAACAAAAACTAGTAACGAGAAATGTAAATTTGATTCTAATAAAAAACTAGGACCAGAATGAACTATGCACGAATTGGAAAAACCTTTCAGAACAAAATACGATCAAAAAAATTGAAAAACCAAAAAAAACCAATGTGAAATTGCCGCATGTGAACAAAAACCACAACCGAGAAAGCGAATTTTTGTTCAAACACCAATTTCTCACTCTACTTTAAATTTAGAGCGAAAAAATTTCACGCCGCAAAACCACTCGCTTTTTCGCTCCATTTCCTTTTTCGGCTAAATTACTACTCCAATTTGACCTCAAAAATCATGAAAATGTGTGAACAGATCTTAAAAAAAACATGGCAAGACAAGTCCTGAAATACAATTCAAAGAATTGAATGAAAAAACATAGACGTACTCTACCAGCAGATCAATTGAGCAATGCCAGCCAGAACAGAAACAAAATCATCTCAGATACTTGAGAAACTAAAAGAATCAAAACAAAACAAAAATATATTCATTGCTAAAGCTCTTGAAGCTTTTAAACCGAAGGCAAAATTTTTTCCTTTAAAAATACATATTTCAAAATTAAGTTTTAAACCAATTTTTGTTTCTGAAATCGACCCAGTGTTATATCTGCAAGACCTGAAAAATATTCATTGGACCTTGAAGATCGATTAAATTGAAAATGACCAAAAAATTATCAAGATGACCAAGAAAAAAAGGAAATCAATCTTGCAAATTATAAGGAAAAGTTGCTAAAAACTGTGATATAAAAATCTTCAAAATCATTTCTGTGTCTCTAGGGGCTATCCAGTAACCAAGTTCTAAGCTTTAAAAAAACTCATTGGCTCATAGATCGATAGGAATTAATATTTAGAAAAAATTTCAAACGTCAAAAATAGAAATTCGTTCTATTAAAATCTTGAAAGCGATTCAATTGCCCCCTAACAACAATTTATATAATATAGTTTCACATATTATCAAACCCTGGATGAGGTTACCTGGCTACTGAGGCAAGAAAAAATAAATGAAATACAAATGTTGTGAAAACTTCAAAAAACTTCTAAAAGTCGAAAGGTTAAAATGTTGAAAACAAATTGATTAAAAATAAAAACTATGCAGTTATTTTCATCAGAACGTGGAATATGTTTTCTTGCTCGTGAGAATGGACGAATATCAAAAACTGACACAAACTCTAGGAAACATTAAAAAAATTGCAGATTTTATCAAAAAAATTCTAAAATTCGAGAAATTAAAATGTTAAAAACCATTTCATTGTTACTAAAAACTATGCAGTCTCCTATTAACAAACCTCAAAGGAGATTGCCTAGTCCCTGAAGCTGGAAAAACTGAAAAAATGACAAAAATGCAATGGAAATTTATTCCATGGAAACTAAAAAATTTTTCAGTAGCTTATTATCCAACCCCTGATGTATTTTCATGATGGCAAAAATTCATGATGGCAAAATTCATGATGGCAAAAAGTTGAAAACCATTCCATTACCACTAAAAACTAAGCAGTAATCTATCATCAAACTATTTATCAAACCATAGAGGAGGTTTCTTGACATCTAAGGCCAAAAAACTCAAAGTGACAAAAATTCTCAAAAAACCTGAAAAAAATTTCAAAAATTTGTATCATTTTGTGTGTTTGTGTTTGTAGTAACAAAACATATCGCTCATAAAATGATCATAACAAGTCATTTTGTCTCGCAGAAGACCTTCATCAACTTTTAAAAACTTCAACCTAAGACTAATCAATCAAAAAATATTTAAAAAAAATCACAAAAAACATGAAAAATTGCACCATTTTGAGCCCAAAGACTCCTAAAAGACTCCTGCACCACTATAAGCACTTGAAGTCTACTAAAACCCACTTTGGGCGTCTAATGAAACTTTATGCTCGCTGGGTTTTACCTGCTTATCCCGTTTTGAACGATCAAAGTCATTGAAAAATGTGTGAATACAACTTAAAAAACACAGCGCACCAATACAGTTCAAATTCTTCGAATTGTAAAAAAAAAATAGGAGCGCTATAATAGCCGGCTGAGAAGATGAGGGCGGCTATTAAATAGACAGAACCAAAATGCAATCCAATTCCTTTTTCATTGCAAAAGCTAACAATGAGTATTAAGCTGGCCTTGAGAAACCGGAGTTTGGATTGGCTCATTTTTAGTGAAGGAAGGTCAGGGTCAGTAATCTTTGTCTGCAAAAAACATTGGATGCTCTCAAATTTTTGTTCAAGCAAACAGTAACCAGTAGCCGGAAAGCAACACGCGCAGTCGAAAAAAGTGTGAAACATAGGTGGTTTCAACATTCCAATTTCTTCCACAAGGTTGTTCCCCAAATAATTCACTTCACTAAAGGGTCGGCTGACGACTCAATTTGATTCGAACAGAGATTACGGATAGCAGGAGAGATATATCATGTTTACTCCAAGATTAAAAAATTAGGTTTTGCACAAAATCAAAATTTTTCTTAGCAAACGAGGATCATTGTAGGTGAAAACCAATCATATCACATAACCCAATAATTTCGGGCAACTACATGAGAACGTTTGTCGAGCGGTGGGCTTTGTCAGTTGATGACTGTGACTTAGGCATGCAAGGTTTAGAAAAAAGACTATTATACAAAAACTTTATATTACAAAAATTGCGTTAAAAAAACTAGCAGAACTAATATGACTGCTACGAACTTCGTTTGAATTCAAGCAAACAAAACTTTTCTGTAGAATAAACAGACAGCTGCACTTGAACTCTCACTTTCTCTTACGGTAGCCAAAATGTCAACAACTACAACACATTATAAGACTGTTTTGCGCTATCCGTGGTTTCCTATGGTCTCTGGCCCTGATCAGATATTAGACCTAAAAGAAGACATGGAAGCTCAGATATCTTTGTTTGCGCACAGAATACAGATTTTATTCGACAAAATCTGCTCTTTAGTCCACAACAGAAGGGCGCAGAGATTGTTCAATTTCGAACTTCCATCTCCGTTTTAAACTTTATTTTAAGAGCGCGAGGATTATTCTTTTTCCAAGCTGATGACTATATTTTTCAATAAGAGTATAATTGTACAAAAAACGACATTAGACCGAGAGCAAACTGATCAGTTTCCACAAAAGTAGAGCACTACAAAAATCTCTACTGCCTGGTTATAGGGGTTTCAATCATAGCCGTCAAATTTCTTAACAAGTTTTTCTCTGTGTTTATTTTATCCAACCATATCCATGAGGTAAAATTGAAGCAAACATAAAAATTGTAATTTTTACTCTTTTTGTTATATTTTTTTTGATTTTATAAAGAAAGGCCTGAATCCTGAAGTACTCTTTTATCACTTAAGTCGAAAAGAATTACGCTTAATAAGAAACAGGAGACTCGATATTGTGCGTTCCCACATAATAATCAAACACCGCTAGACCACGTTTTCGAATTGAAGTGTCCACCAAATAAGCAGGAGATAGAAAACTTCCAAAACATTTCCCGTGCGAAAATATTTGATTTGTCCATTAAAAAATTGCTTTAGCTCTACCCACTATGCAAAAGAAGACATAGCTCATTAGAGTGCCAATGATAGCTGCAATTAAGGGGCATAAAAGACAAGACAAAAAACAATCAATTAAAAACAAATAGCATCACCTGAAACCAAACTCAATGTCTATCCAGTTTTGGAAACTTTATAAAAAAAGTCAAAACAGCATCAGATAACAGGAAAATAGAACCAAATGACTTCCATATCACCAGAAATGATATAGAACCCTTCTTATGAGAACAATTGAGGAGACAAGTTGAAAACGAAAAGGGGGCAAAGTTAGTAAATACGTTTACACATTAGTTTACGAAAGGTCTATATTACAAAAAATGGGTTAAAAAGACTTAAATCACTAACCTAACTGCTCAGAATTTTGTTTGAGTGCATGGAAACAAGTAATTTGTAGAACCAGAACACATTAAAAGACTGCTTTGCTCTATCCGTGGTTTCCAATGATCTCTGGCACTGGTCAGATAATAGACCAAAAACCACACGAAAGCTCAGTAATCTTTCTTTGCACACAGAGTACTGATTCTTTTCAACAACATTCAGAGATTTTCAACTCAGAGATTTCCATTTTCCAAAACTTCAGCTCTTATCCAAACAAGGCGCGCCAGGACTATTTTTTCCTGGCAAAAGTCAAAACTCTACACAAAAGTCACAAAACTGCACATTAACACCCAATACAGACAGAATTCAAAAATTCAAACACTTTTAGATAAACGATGTTGAAGCTAAAAAAACCTCAAGTTTTTCGCTGAGATCGTTACATATGTTAATTAGCCTCCCTTCGCACCCAAATTTGACCATTCAATAATTGAGGTTTTATTTGAAATGATTTTGGTCTGAAACTACTAACACAGAAACAAAACGAAAGTAATTTAAAGGGCTATACACAACGCCCCATTACCTCCCGAATAACAATCCAAACAAAAACGAAAAATTCTACAAAATGACCAAAACTGGTCTTGCTTTTCTTTTAAAGAAAAAATGAACCAAATGTAAACAAAATAGCTAATTTGACCCAAAAGTCTTTAATTCAAAAACTCATAATAAATTTGGATAAATTTGCGAATGAAACAATCTACACTTGGACCAAAGCTCCTCTTGTTCTTGCTGCTTCTCCTTTGAGCAAAAAAAAATACCAAACCTTTCCGAAATAGCTATGTGACCAAAAAGTCTCTATATTAAAAACAAATGCTACATTTTGTATTCCTGTTGAGCTTCCTTAACACAAAAAGCATTATGTATCAACTGAAAGCATTATACAGTTTCTTTAATAGCTTCCTAAATACCGAAGTAGAAAGTTAAATAATTAGACTTTGTCATAAGACTACAAAAGGAGCTTCAAAGGCTGTCAAATCAAGAATTCATTAAAAAAATTATTGAAAACAATTTTTTGGGGGCCTTTAAAACCATGACCTTTGCTAATAGAACACATTATTTTCTCATTTGACCTTATCAAAATAATAGGAACTCTTATTATTTGAACCTTCATATGAAAAAAGCATTTTGTGGTTGGGATCAAAAAAACGACAACAAATATTTCAAACAAACGAGCCAAAACACAATCCCAATCCTTTTGATTGCAGAAACTATCGATGGGAATAAAACTGGCCGTGCCACCACTGCGCCGCTGTTAAAAACGCAATTGTTGTAAAATTTTGCGATACACTTTTGTTTGGCATACGAAAAACATTTTACAACATAAATAAAGTTTGCCTTTTTCATAAAAGTTGTTTCAAATTAGAGAAAACTTGCAAAAATGTTACTTCAAGAAATTGGCCCATGTGAGCAATTTTTATGTCTGCACCACCAGTGAAACTGGACAACGTGGGCCAAATAGACATATTTAATGCCATTTTTGTCTATGAAAAAATGGAAAGTGAACCTGTGCCGCTAATGACCCTCCCCTCTCACTACTCAAATCAAAAATTTATGTAACAGCGGCTTCTTCCTCACATCTTTTTTAAGCTCACCAACCACCTGGATATTTACAGCTCGGATAAATGCGAATTTTAGGATATTTTTAAAAGTAACATCCCTCTGTATTACGTATACTGAGGACAGCACTCCCTATCCCTTCGGTCGGAACTTTCTCAAGTTAATTTTAATTATAATGCCAAGGGCAGGCACGTCACAGAACCGCACTGATCTGCCTTGATTGACCTGTTTAACGAAGAGAGAGCTCAAAAATTCCATTCGAATAAACATAAAAAAATGGGAAAAATTAGTCAGAAGTGTCGGTGTCAAAAGTTTCGATAACAAAAGTTGTTACTGATGCCTGATGGCAGCAAAGTTTTAGTGGCGATGGGAGATGACTGCTTTAGCACTGACAACAGTTGTTGTGTTTGTGTGCGTTTGAGTGGGGTAGATTGTTGTGTTGGAATGAGGGGAAAGGATGGATGGGGCATGATTAATTTATTCCAGTATGACTGCTATGCCAAATGGCTGGCTTTAGAGAAATGAATATCATTTTGATAAACTATTTGTTATTGAGGATATATTAAACAAGAAATCAGAAGCTATTCAGGATTGACAAGTAAACCTTGAGAGAGCGATAGAAAGACCACTATATGTCTTAACGTTCATTCATTCAGTTTGATTATGATCCTTTTCATCAATCATTTTATACTATCAACATTTTGAGCAAAAATTTTTTTCATA
>NC_134468.1:69939913-70034552 GCF_964194025.1 Convolutriloba macropyga
TTGAAGAACAAATTTTCGATAAAGACACCAAAATGTTGAATTATTTATGGCCAAAGCCCAAACTTTCACTCGTAATATTAAAGTTATAATCGTGTGTGTGTGAAAACCAGATACAGTGAACAAACTAAGTTCAAAATTCCTTCAAAGTTTTCACACTGCGTATTTTTGAAGCTAGCGGAAAAAATTTCCGACAGTAATTCGTAACTAAACTCCCAGCCAAGTCAATAGTTTCCACACTATAAGGAACTCCTTTCTACATCGCCTCTTCCCCATGGTTACAGTATCCAATTACCGAAAAGAAAAAAAGCCTAATAGGTGATTAGGTTGAGAAATGGTCTTCTAGAAACAAATAATGGATTAAGGAGAAAATAGGATGTTTTGCCATTAACCACAAAGATATAAGTTAAATATTTCGACATATAGCGTAACTATTTTTCATTGCTGAAAATGGTATACCAAATGTGAAATATGGTAACAATTTGTCAGATTCCTTTTCAGAAAACGAAAATTTGTTGAAACTTGCCTTTTCGGACATTGCCGCGTAATGTAATTTTTTGTGACCTTTATTTCGAACCAAAGAAAATCAAAAAATCATAGAACACAAAAACGTGAAAAACCTATGCTAATGGTCTGTTTATCTGTTCTTTGCAATTTTTTAAAATTCCTTATTCGAATAAATCGCAAAATTTTGTATAAAACTAAATTTTTTATACGCAAGCTGTTGGAAAAATTTTAATTGATTTTAGACTCAGATTAAACTGGGGATACTTGATACCCAATTTGGTTCAATTTGATGAATATAAAGATTTACTTGAAAAATTACGCATTGTTTATCTTGCCCAACTCTTTACATAGCATAGGAGTAGTTGGCAAGGCATCTTTGAATACTGTTACCTAATGGCACTGAAGTTTAATTTAGTTGTGATAGTTGAATATAACTGCAAATCTGCAAATCTTGCGTATCTGAATAGAGACTGGGAATAATTCGATTTGATTGCGGAAAAAGTATAGATCCTCTTCAGTTGTGCATTTATAATCGTTGTTGTTCGGCCAAAGGTCAAAGCTAGAGTTTCCCAATGCTTGTTAGTACCTCCGCAGAGTGAGCTCACAGTTTTTTCACCGTAACTTTTTTTCTGAATTTTTTTGTCAAGTATTATGTTCGAGTCAGAAATTAAAGTGATAAGAGCAAAAAAAAAACACGACAACCTAGCTTTTCTCAACTTCTCTGACCTACATTCTAAAATCATCTTGCGGCAAAAACATTTATCGTCTTTAATCATTCTGAAAAAAAGTGCTCAGAAAAAAATCAGCATATAAATACTGTCCCTTCTATAAAAACACCGAATTTACAATGAGAATTAAAATAAACAATTAAAAGTTTCCTACATGAAAAATCTTTCTCAAGAAAATCATATTCCGGAAAATAGTTTTTGTACTCTGCCTGTCACTGAGGACATAAAATTAGAAAAAGATCAAAAACCCTCCTTTTGCGGAAAATATGGAATTTTTATAGAAATTTTACAGTCTGGCATAATTGTTGGGCGAAGAACCGTTTCAAGTGCATATTGTGTTTTGAGGCTTCATTGTGCCTCTTTTTTTGCGTCGCAAAAAGTTTTCTATCGAATCTACTGTTTTTCAATAAGAACGCAATGAAGAGCCTATTTCCTTCCAATTTTTCTCGTGCAAATCTGAGTGGCTAACACTTTGTCGGCAATCAAACAACAGCGTGTGAATCCCAAAAGTTCCGACTTCTAGTTTCCTCGTCAACAGGCAAGCAGTCGAACTTGACAAAGATCTCCAACCCAGTAACTGAGTTTCTAATTTTTTCTCAAAAGTCTATTCAAAACAAATTTTTGGCATAAAAACTGTCCCTTCTATTTTTTTCAAGAAATGGTAGAAAATTGATAGTTTTTCTAACTGAAGGCCTTCTTGATTCTTTAGATGCAGTTTTCTGATGACACTGATCTTGTTAAACAGAAAAACATCTAGTCCAAGTTAATCGCTGCCTATGAGTCGGAAACTTTTGTCCTACAAAATCGTTCAAACTTTTGGTTATGTACCTACTCTGAGGACTAACATTCTTTCTCAAATGTTGAATGAAACAGATCACATAATCAAAAATTGCTTTCTTCTTCACTAAAAGGCCGAACAAAAAATGTGGTAATCATGTAATTGTAAAATTTGACCCTACTGGATCACACAGAATGGCAGGAAATAATTATGTGCTAAATTTCGCTTGCCTGACTAAAAATTGCAACGAAGACACCAAAATTTTTTGAAAAACAAATTTTCGATAAAGACACCAAAATGTTAGAATTATTTATGGCCAAAGCCCAAACTTTCACTCGTAATATTAAAGTTATAATCGTGTGTGTGTGAAAACCAGATACAGTGAACAAACTAAGTTCAAAATTCCTTCAAAGTTTTCACACTGCGTATTTTTGAAGCTAGCGGAAAAAATTTCCGACAGTAATTCGTAACTAAGCTCCCAGCCAAGTCAATAGTTTCCACACTATAAGGAACTCCTTTCTACATCGCCTCTTCCCCATGGTTACAGTATCCAATTACCGAAAAGAAAAAAGCCTAATAGGTGATTAGGTTGAGAAATGGTCTTCTAGAAACAAATAAAGTATTAAGGAGAAAATAGGATGTTTTGCCATTAACCACAAAGATATAAGTTAATTATTTCGACATATAGCGTAACTATTTTTCATTGCTGAAAATGGTATACCAAATGTGAAATATGGTAACAATTTGTCAGATTCCTTTTCAGAAAACGAAAATTTGTTGAAACTTGCCTTTTCGGACATTGCCGCGTAATGTAATTTTTTGTGACCTTTATTTCGAACCAAAGAAAATCAAAAAATCATAGAACACAAAAACGTGAAAAACCTATGCTAATGGTCTGTTTATCTGTTCTTTGCAATTTTTTAAAATTCCTTATTCGAATAAATGGCAAAATTTTGTATAAAACTAATTTTTTTTATACGCAAGCTGTTGGAAAAATTTTAATTGATTTTAGACTCAGGTTAAACTGGGGATACTTGATACCCAATTTGGTTCAATTTGATGAATATAAAGATTTACTTGAAAAATTACGCATTGTTTATCTTGCCCAACTCTTTACATAGCATAGGAGTAGTTGGCAGGGCATCTTTGAATACTGTTACCTAATGGCACTGAAGTTGAATTTAGTTGTGATAGTTGAATATAACTGCAAATCTGCAAATCTTGCGTATCTGAATAGAGACTGGGAATAATTCGATTTGATTGCGGAAAAAGTATAGATCCTCTTCAGTTGTGCATTTATATTCGTTGTTGTTCGGCCAAAGTTCAAAGCTAGAGTTTCCCAATGCTTGTTAGTACCTCCGCAGAGTGAGCTCACAGTTTTTTCACCGTAACTTTTTTTCTGAATTTTTTTGTCAAGTATTATGTTCGAGTCAGAATTTAAAGTGATAAGAGCAAAAAAACACGACAACCTAGCTTTTCTCAACTTTTCTGACCTACATTCTAAAATCATACTGCGGCAAAAACATTTATCGTCTTTAATCATTCTGAAAAAAAGTGCTCAGAAAAAAATCAGCATATAAATACTGTCCCTTCTATAAAAACACCGAATTTACGATGAGAATTAAAATAAACAATTAAAAGTTTCCTACATGAAAAATCTTTCTCAAGAAAATCATATTCCGGAAAATAGTTTTTGTACTCTGCCTGTCACTGAGGACATTAAATTAGAAAAAGATCAAAAACCCTCCTTTTGCGGAAAATATGGAATTTTTATAGAAATTTTACAGTCTGGCATAATTGTTGGGCGAAGAACCGTTTCAAGTGCATATTGTGTTTTGAGGCTTCAGTGTGAGTCTTTTTTTGCGTCGCAAAAAGTTTTCTATCGAATCTATTGTTTTTCAATTAGAACGCAATGAAGAGCCTATTTCCTTCCAATTGTTCTCGTGCAAATCTGAGTGGCTAACACTTTGTCGGCAATCAAACAACAGCGTGTGAGTCCCAAAAGTTCCGACTTCTAGTTTCCTCGTCAACAGGCAAGCAGTCGAACTTGACAAAGATCTCCAACCCAGTAACTGAGTTTCTAATTTTTTCTCAAAAGTCTATTGAAAACAAATTTTTGGCATAAAAACTGTCCCTTCTTTTTTTTTCAAGAAATGGTAGAAAATTGATAGTTTTTCTAACTGAAGGCCTTCTTGATTCTTTAGATGCAGTTTTCTGATGACACTGATCTTGTTAAACAGAAAAACATCTAGTCCAAGTTAATCGCTGCCTATGAGTCGGAAACTTTTGTCTTACAAAATCGTTCAAACTTTTGGTTATGTACCTACTCTGAGGACTAACATTCTTTCTCAAATGTTGAATGAAACAGATCACATAATCAAAAATTGCTTTCTTCTTCACTAAAAGGCCGAACAAAAAATGTGGTAATCATGTAATCGTAAAATTTGACCCTACTGGATCACACAGAATGGCAAGAAGTAATTATGTGCTAAATTTCGCTTGCCTGACTAAAAATTGCAACGAATACACCAAAATTTTTTGAAGAACAAATTTTCGATAAAGACACCAAAATGTTAGAATTATTTATGGCCAAAGCCCAAACTTTCACTCGTAATATTAAAGTTATAATCGTGTGTGTGTGAAAACCAGATACAGTGAACAAACTAAGTTCAAAATTCCTTCAAAGTTTTCACACTGCGTATTTTTGAAGCTAGCGGAAAAAATTTCAGACAGTAATTCGTAACTAAGCTCCCAGCCAAGTCAATAGTTTCCACACTATAAGGAACTCCTTTCTACATCGCCTCTTCCCCATGGTTACAGTATCCAATTACCGAAAAGAAAAAAGCCTAATAGGTGATTAGGTTGAGAAATGGTCTTCTAGAAACAAATAATGGATTAAGGAGAAAATAGGATGTTTTGCCATTAACCACAAAGATATAAGTTAATTATTTCGACATATAGCGTAACTATTTTCCATTGCTGAAAATGGTATACCAAATGTGAAATATGGTAACAATTTGTCAGATTCCTTTTCAGAAAACCTAAAATTTGTTGAAACTTGCCTTTTCAGACATTGGCCGCGTAATGTAATTTTTTGTGATCTTTAATTCGAACCACAGAAAACCAAAAAAATCATAGAACACAAAAACGTGAAAAACCTATGCTAATGGTCTGTTTATCTGTTCTTTGCAATATTTTAAAATTCCTTATTCAAATAAATTGCAAAATTTCGTATAAAAACTAATTTTTTTTATACGCAAGCTGTTGGAAAAATTCTAATTGATTTTAGACTCGGGTTAAACTGGGGATACTTGATACCCAAATTGGTTCAATTTGATGAATATAAAGATTTACTTGAAAAATTACGCATTGTTTATCTTGCCCAACTCTTTACATAGCATAGGAGTAGTTGTCAAGGAATCTTTGAATACTGTTACCTAATGGCACTGAAGTTGAATTTAGTTGTGATAGTTGAATATAACTGCAAATCTGCAAATCTTGCGTATCTGAAAAGAGACTGGGAATAATTCGATTTGATTGCGGAAAAAGTATAGATCCTCTTCAGTTGTGCAATTATAATCGTTGTTCTTCGGCCAAAGGTCTAAGCTAGAGTTTCCCGATGCTTGTTAGTGCCTCCGCAGAGTGAGCTCACAGTTTTTTCACCGTAACTTTTATTCTGAATTTTTTTGTCAAGTATTATGTTCGAGTCAGAATTTACAGTGATAAGAGCAAAAAACACGACCACCTAGATATTCTCAACTTCTCTGACCTACATTCTAAAATCATACTGCGGCAAAAACATTTATCGTCATTAATCATTCTGATAAAAAAGTGCTCAGAAAAAAATCTGCATATAAATACTGTCCCTTCTATAAAAACACCGAATTTACAATGAGAATTAAAATAAACACTTAAAAGTTTCCTACATGAAAAATCCTTCTCAAGAAAATCATATTCCGGAAAATAGTTTTTGTACTCTGCCTGTCACTGAGGACATTAAATTAGAAAAAGATCAAAACACCTCCTTTTGCGGAAGATATGGAATTTTATAGAAATTTTACAGTCTGGCATATCTGTTGGGCGAAGAACCGTTTCAAGTGTATATTGTGTTTTGAGACTTCATTGTGTGTCTTTTTTTGCGTCGCAAAAAGTTTTCTATCAAATCTATCGTTTTTCAATAAGAACTCAATGAAGAGCCTATTTCTTTCCAATTTTTCTCGTGCAAATCTGAGTGGCTAACACTTTGTCGGCAATCAAACAACAGCGTGAGAGTCCCAAAAGTTTCGACTTCTAGTTTCCTCGTCAACAGGCAAGCAATCGAACTTAACAAAGATCTCCAACCCAGTAACTGAGTTTCTAATTTTTTCTCAAAAATCTATTGAAAACAAATTTTTGGCATAAAAACTGTCCATTCTATTTTTTTTTTTCAAGAAATGGTAAAAAATTGATAATTTTTGCTTCCTGAAGGCCTTCTTGGTTCTTTAGATGCAATTTTCTGATGACACTGATCCTATAAAACAGAAGAACAACTAGTCCAAGATAGTGGCTGCCTATGGCTCGGAAACTTTTGTCTTACAAACTCTGAGGACTAAAATGATTCATTCTCAAATGTTAAATGAAACAGATCACATAATCAAAATTTGCAACCTTCTTCACTAAAAGGCCAAACAAAAATTGTGGTAATCATGTATTCGTAAAACTTGACCCTACTAGATCACACAGAATGGCAAGAAATAATTATGAACTAAATTTCTCCTGGCCTGACTAAAAAGTGCGACGAAGACACCGAAATTTTTCAAAGAAGAAGTTTTCGAAAAAGCCACCAAATTGTTTTATTTAGGGCCAAAAACCAAATTTTCACTCGTAATATTAAAGTTACAATCGTGTGTGTGACAACTGGTTACAGTAAACAAATTTAGTACAGTATTCCTTCAAAATGGATATATTTATAATATTTTTTCACACTGCAATTTTTGAAGCTACCGGAAAAACTTTCGGACCGCACTTCATAACTAAGCTTCAAGCCATAATTCAATAGTTTCCACACTATAAGTTACTCCTTTCTACATCACCTCTTCCCCATGGTTACAGTATCCAATTACCGAAACAAAAAAAAGCCTAATAGGTCATTAATTTGAGAAATGTTCCTCTAGAAACAAATAATAGATTAAGGAGACAATAGGATGTTTTGCCATTTACCATAAAGATAAGTTAACTATTTCGACAAATGAAGTAACTATATTCCCTTGTTGAAAATGGTACACCAAATGTGAAATATGGCAACAATTTGTCAGATTCCTTTTCAGAAAACCTAAAATTTGTTGAAACTTGCCTTTTCAGACATTGGCCGCGTAATGTAATTTTTTGTGATCTTTAATTCGAACCACAGAAAACCAAAAAATCATAGAACACAAAAACGTGAAAAACCTATGCTAATGGTCTGTTTATCTGTTCTTTGCAATATTTTAAAATTCCTTATTCAAATAAATCGCAAAATTTCGTATAAAAACTAAATTTTTTTATACGCAAGCTGTTGCAAAAATTCTAATTGATTTTAGACTAAGTTTAAACTGGGGATACTTGATACCTAAATTGGTTCAATTTGGACAACTATTTGGTCCAATATAAAAACCTACTTAATGTATACTATAATTAAGAAAAATTTGCAAATTTTTGTTTTTCAAAGGTTTTTTCAAGACAGACTATACCAACAAATAATTAGGTTGAAGTAGGTTGATTTTGAAAAACAAATTGACCCGATGTAAACAATTTTTGATAATCCTCTTCCTCCTTCATCTTCGAGGAATAGCACTGCACCTTAGGATGTCATTTTTCCTCAGTCTGGTGAAAGCACGAAAGTCTGGACGTGAACGCACAATTGTCTGGACATGAACGCATTAAACTTTGGTGTTGCAACGCGCGAATTGGACTTGGAGCGAACGATGGTCTGAACAACAACAAACAAAAGTCTGGACATGACCGCTATTGGTCTGAGATGGTCTGGACATGAAAACATATGACCGCACTAAAAGTTTTGAACGCAAAATTCTCTGGACATAGCAACTTTCCGTCTGGAAGGGTCTCCACATAGGCATTTTTTGTGCACGACGGTCTGGACATACAGACTTTCTGTCTGGAGCTGTCCGGACATATCGGGCTTTGGTCTGGGACCTCAACCAGGGTAGAAAATTCAATGTCTTTTCTTCTAATTTGAGAGACGTCCCAACTACTGGATCATCTAACTCAGTTACGCCAAGACTCCACCACCAAAAAATTTCCACTTCCACTCAATTAACTATAAAAATGTTGGTACTGGAACAGAAAATCATTATTTAAATTGTGACAATGGTTTCTCTGAAACTCGGGCGTGAACTTCACTGAGTTAACCAGTTGATATTAAAAGATTACTAATTATTCCAAAATTTTTTAAGCAGGTTGTCAAATTTATTCAACATTTTGCTTATGCTTATCTGGTCAAAAATGATTGGTTTGTTGTATAAAACTTAATCTTTGAGACTTTCTTCTTCATTTTCTCTTCAGTGTAATTCTTGAAAAAAAGTATTTAACATTTAACGCTCAATTTTAAAACTTTTTATACGCAAAATCTAAGCGACGCTTTTTCAAGATTTATATCGGTATAGAGTCAAAATTTCAAAACGTAGAAGACGACAAAAAAACTATTATAACAAATAAAACTCTAAAACAAGAGAAAACATCAGTTTATTACTGTCTTAGACAGTCAGAAGGTCTTTCTTCAAACGTTTTCGTTGATATACTTCTGGAGGTTGAAAAAGAGTGGGAAACTTATATGGTTAACCTAAACAAATTTAGGTTTCATTTTTTGCAAAAAATCGGCCTAGGACGGGCTCGAACTAGCAAACTTTAGGTTCGCAGCCCTTGGCCTTAAAGGCTAGGCAATTGATGCTTAGAACAATTTGTGCTAACTCACAATATGTCTAAACGCATTCTGTATTTGCATTGGCAACATCCTCTGGCCGCAACAATGTTGATTCAAGGACAGGCATTAAGTATGTAACGGGGCGAAATAAGGCTTCAGTCGGCGTTTGGATTTCAGTGGACCTCTCTCTCTCTCTGGTGTCGATACCGAAATGGATGCCTCACACTCCAGCGAGAGCACAGTGTCACCTAGGGCTCTGCTGATCAACCATCTAAACTAAGTCGCCAGCTTTCGCCGCTTCGATGTGTTGCGCTGATCATTTGTAGCGGTACTTAAACGTGGGGACGTATTCGTTTAAACAATGCTCTTAATTCCCATCCGAGTAAATATGCACTCCAGTGTGCCTCTTAGCATTGGTGCAGTCATCGATCGGAGCGAGCGACTTTGAACAAGAACTGCTATCCCCAGGATGATTTGCCGTTAGGGCATAAAATTCGTTTACATCGTGCGTCAGCGGACGGTTGTTCAAAGTCCGCTCGCCGAAACAGAAGAATGTGTGACGTATTTCATCCGTAAATAAACGGTTGTCATGTAGAGCATAGAACATTTCCATGAAACAGCGCGGTAATTTTTCCCGAAAGACTCCATGAAGCGGCTCCTCAGGCACGTTATTATACAATTTATTTCTTCGTGTGCGAGCTTCTCAGCTAATAATTTTGCATTCCAGTTGAGAAGATATGCCAACTTTTCGTTTTCAGGAGCGACAAATTTGGTGCCATTGTCAGACTAGATCACTGAGAGCATTCAACGACGTGCAATGAATCGCTCATTATTTATCACGCAGGAGCTTCCATCCATCGATTACAGTGATATGCTTGCATCCATCTTAACATGTAAGCTAATGTTCGCAAGTCAGGTGAACAACAATCCCAATCCTCTCTCAGATGAGTTGCATTTCGTAACGTAAAACGGCCCGCAGTCATCGAGCCCAAGTTTTTAAATAACGGATTCCGGAATCCAAGTTTTTCAGATGGAAGGTCCACAATCACTGGTTTAACGGGCTTTGCACTTCTTTTTGGGCAAAGTATTCAAATAAAGCGAAAAAACGGATTGTTAAAAGGAGTTTCAGAACTGCAAAATTTTGCTGCTTGAGAGAACGCAGATATTCGAGACGTTTATGATGATGCTTTATACGTAGTATAGGGCTCACAAACAGTACCAAAAGCGGATGACGTCCATCAAGTTTTATGGGATGTTCAAAGTTGAAGTCGTTCATTTACAAACCTAATTTCATCAGCGGAGTGTACAAGGCGATCGGGTCGTCCAATGTATGGCAAGTAAACGGCAATACGACTTCTCTTACTTGTTTGTTTTCTTGAGCTAGTTGCTGTTTATCTAGGTGAAAGTATTCGCGCTGCATCATGAGCTGCAGTTTCTCTTCTGCAGCGTTCATTTCTTCTGGATCAACTTTGTTCTTACCACAGGACTGGAATGCTAATTGAAGAGGAAGTAAACTCATTTAAAAGGCAACCATCAGTTTTTTTAGGATACGAACTAAAACCATAGAACGGAATGCTAATTCAATTTTTTGTAAGTTCAGTCACTATAGTGGCAATTTTCTCAGAAGAGAGTACTTCAGTTGAATGATTCTTCAATTTGATTTTTGTAAATAAGTTCGTGTTTGTTTGAAACGACAGGAAATTCGATGTCCAAAGAGGGTCTGGAGGACAAAGTCAACTGTTTTTTGCTGCGCTTCAGGAGACAGAACTCAGGTACCTGCATCAGCGCGATTGTTAAGCGAAACTACGTGGTGCCATTGATCAATGCTTGATCCTTCCAGTATTCTGGAGACTCTAGTCTCGGAGAATATGAATTGTTTACCAAATGAGTTTCAACAACGATGGACAGTAGTAGTACTATCAGTTCGCATGAACAACTTTGAACGAATACAGTAAGCTGCAAACCGAGCTGCCCAAAGTTCAAGCTTCGGTTCGTTGAGTGTTTTTATTGGGGCAACACGTTTTCCCATCCGCGAAAACAAGCTCGTTGCATTTATCTGTGGTTGAAGTTTTCAAGAGGAGTCGCAAAAACGTGACTGCGCTGAAAAACTTCTATGAACTGTTGTTAATTACGTGATATTCGAGCTGTTTGAAAGAACCCAAAAATTAGCAGCGATTGATGGTAATGAAAGCCTACCGGTAGCCCAGAACTCCAAGCACCAGAACCATCTCAAAAGGGATTTTCTCATACAAACCCTGACCATTTAACCACCAGGCATCCTTAAAGAGCTGAGACGATAAAGGAGTGATCAAGCTAATCAGATTGAAGAACTTTGCAACTAAACTCAGAATTAACCATCGGGTCACTGCTTTAGAGTTATCACAAGATGTGCCATGGATCACTACTGGGTGTATTTGCTTTGATTCCCCTTTAATACCAACACTTGAGAAGGTCATTTACCCATTTATGCATCATTGACCTTTGAAACGGGCTCAGTTGATTGAAATTCGAGCTCATCGATTAGACCAGGCACGTTATTGATAAAATTAATGAATCTGAAACCACCCTTGCCAAGTAATGTCATCAGGTCACTTCAGTTCGTAATCAGGAGATTCCATTGAGTCCGGGTAGTTATCCATGTAGAACTTGTCAAACTAGCTCTGCAGCACATGGATACTCTTTTTCAAAGTGTCATGCTGTTCTCGGTAAAAAAACAATTTGCGCATGTCAATGAAGTCGTTCATTTACACACCTAATTTCATCAGCGGAGTGTACAAGGCGATCGGGTCGTCCAATGTATGGCAAGTAAACGGCAATACGACTTCTCTTACTGGTTTGTTTTCTTGAGCTAGTTGCTGTTTATCTAGGTGAAAGTATTCGCGCTGCATCATGAGCTGCAGTTTCTCTTCTGCAGCGTTCATTTCTTCTGGATCAACTTTGTTCTTACCACAGGACTGGAATGCTAATTGAAGAGGAAGTAAACTCATTTAAAAGGCAACCATCAGTTTTTTTAGGATACGAACTAAAACCATAGAACGGAATGCTAATTCAATTTTTTGTAAGTTCAGTCACTATAGTGGCAATTTTCTCAGAAGAGAGTACTTCAGTTGAATGATTCTTCAATTTGATTTTTGTCAATAAGTTCGTGTTTGTTTGAAACGACAGGAAATTCGATGTCCAAAGAGGGTCTGGAGGACAAAGTCAACTGTTTTTTGCTGCGCTTCAGGAGACAGAACTCAGGTACCTGCATCAGCGCGATTGTTAAGCGAAACTACGTGGTGCCATTGATCAATGCTTGATCCTTCCAGTATTCTGGAGACTCTAGTCTCGGAGAATATGAATTGTTTACCAAATGAGTTTCAACAACGATGGACAGTAGTAGTACTATCAGTTCGCATGAACAACTTTGAACGAATACAGTAAGCTGCAAACCGAGCTGCCCAAAGTTCAAGCTTCGGTTCGTTGAGTGTTTTTATTGGGGCAACACGTTTTCCCATCCGCGAAAACAAGCTCGTTGCGTTTATCTGTGGTTGAAGTTTTCAAGAGGAGTCGCAAAAACGTGACTGCACTGAAAAACTTCTATGAACTGTTGTTAATTACGTGATATTCGAGCTGTTTGAAAGAACCCAAAAATTAGCAGCGATTGATGGTAATGAAAGCCTACCGGTAGCCCAGAACTCCAAGCACCAGAACCATCTCAAAAGGGATTTTCTCATACAAACCCTGACCATTTAACCACCAGGCATCCTTAACGAGCTGAGACGATAAAGGAGTGATCAAGCTAATCAGATTGAAGAACTTTGCAACTAAACTCAGAATTAACCATCGGGTCACTGCTTTAGAGTTATCACAAGATGTGCCATGGATCACTACTGGGTGTATTTGCTTTGATTCCCCTTTAATACCAACACTTGAGAAGGTCATTTACCCATTTATGCATCATTGACCTTTGAAACGGGCTCAGTTGATTGAAATTCGAGCTCATCGATTAGACCAGGCACGTTATTGATAAAATTAATGAATCTGAAACCACCCTTGCCAAGTAATGTCATCAGGTCACTTCAGTTCGTAATCAGGAGATTCCATTGAGTCCGGGTAGTTATCCATGTAGAACTTGTCAAACTAGCTCTGCAGCACATGGATACTCTTTTTCAAAGTGTCATGCTGTTCTCGGTAAAAAAACAATTGGCGCATGTCAATGAATCTTTTGCACCAAAGATGTATCGAGTGCACTGATAAATTTCATTTGTTTTTGAGGGGCCCTGCCACCAAAACTAAATCCCAAAATTTCCGGATCAGATGAAAAGGCACCTATTGCAGGAGCCTCACGATGTCAGCAGATACGGCAATTAGATGCTGACGAAAGCGGCTTAACGTGTGGAATAACTTTTGCAGAAGATCTGGACCAGTTAGAAGAACTTTATGCAAGGAGACTTGAAATTTTGATGCAACAAGAAGGATCCTTTGCACCTTGCCTGGCTTATTACGGTACACAAACTGATGGTGCGTCAAATAACATTCTCTCTAGTGCGGCAAATAACAATTGATGGTGCAGCAAATAACATTCTGGGCTGATACCTACGAGCTCAACGGACTTTGCGCTTTACTTACGTACTTGTTAGCAAAACCATCACGTTTTGTTTGGGCGTGCTGTTTGCGTAAATCGAGTTTTTTAGCTAGTTTCTTCTCCAAAAACTTTTGCTGGACAAATGCGGAGAAAATGCGTACAGTGGAATGTTCGAGCATTTCAAGAGTTCGGCCGCCGGATCTTGAACGCTGATCCTGCTGCCTTATGGCTCCGTAAGATTTCATCTCATACAATGAATCGATTTGAGACGCCGACTCGGAATTGTGTTCAACTACTGCTTCAAAACATGTTAAGATTAGACCGAAAGAAGACGGTAGCGCACATTTTAGTAACCATCCTAACGCAAGGTTAACGGCAACGGGTGATAATTTTTAGTCAGTTTGGAAAAACTCAAGCGGGCGTTTGGCGTGTTACACGTTTTGACTGATCATCACGAAGTCTGAGTATATTTGCTGCAGTGCAACAAGGTCAATAATTTCAGTCCCAACCCGTAGGTTTTCTTCTACGTAAGCAACATTTCGAAAAGAAGACAACTTTAGCACCAATTGGTTGCAATTTCAACGGAACAGTCTTACTGCTGACTGCTTATTGTGAGTTGATTCCGTTTATCATCAAGGTGAATGCTGTGCGTTTCAGTTTCTCATTTAGCGAGGTCGCATAAAACTCAGGAGTGACTCATGCTATATCACAGAGAACAAGTGCTCTTGCAAGCATCTTCGACGGGCATGCAAGATCAAACTCAGAGAATTGCAGGAGAAACTAAGAATCAGTAATTGATGTCAGACCTGACCTGCTGCTTGGTCCCCGAGCTCTCGCATTATCTAAAGCTATCACTGACAATTTGCTGAGTTCAAATTGGTGCAGTGCATTTGTCAGTTTTTATTCACTACTTGCGGGAAAAACCCAGTCAGCACCATGTATCAAGATGGTATATGTGCTGTAACAGTCTTCGCGTGTGCATCTTTGTTGATTCGAACAAGTACAGAAGTAATCGTTAAAATTTTCATGCACAAAAAATAAAGTTGATATTCCTCGCGTCTATTTTAACACAATGCTTCGGAGTCTTCTTTTTGCAGGTCTGACATTGCCAGTACGGATGTTGTGACTTACAAAGCACGAAAGATGGATGACCGGATATTGAACTTTGAAAATATTTCTTAGAGTTGGATGGCTTTGAATTGGGGCAGACATTAGAAGGCACTTTGGTTTTTATTGCTTGAAACAATATTATTACCACCTATTGGTTTGTTTTTGAAGGATGTATATTTCATTCGATCATGTCACTGAGCTCCCCTTTTCAACCAGTCGTTGAAATCTAACATCTCAGGGCCAATCAAATCATTTTTCACAGTATGCAAGGACCATAATTCCTTTAAGTTCAGTGGACGATTCTGAACAGCTTTGCTCAGGAGAGTTGAACTGTGGAACTCCAAATCATAGGACAAAGACCTGAAGACGCCAACGATTCTGGACACCGTTACAGAAAATTTAGTAATCTGATCCGATTTGTTCATTTTGATAGATGAGTAATTTCCCAATTTGTCGAGATGCGCAGTGACAGTTGCTTGGGGCTTTCCCGATTTCTTCTCTAGCGTTTTCACTGCATCTTTATACCTTTAAACAATAAACCAATCCCATAATAAACAAATTTACAACACATATAACATCTTGCTACATTGTAGTGAACGGATTTTACCAAAAAATGGTTTAAAGAAACTGATTTTTTCCCGCAAAAACACTCCACCACATTCCACTTTGGCTTTTCTAGTTACATGTTTCAGGCACCTCAACTTAAAATCGTCGGTCAGCGCTTGCGAATCAATAAGGTTTTTAAATTGGCCGAATATCTTGTCCAGTGGGACTTGTCCATTTACCGGATGGGGTGCATAAACAATTCAAGGAAGCATTAGCCTGGAATGAGTAGTATGGTAATGATGACATTTGTTCTACATTTGGCAAAACAAAATGCAGGTACTGATCCTTGG
This sequence comes from Convolutriloba macropyga, assembly GCF_964194025.1. Taxonomy (NCBI): domain Eukaryota; kingdom Metazoa; phylum Xenacoelomorpha; order Acoela; family Convolutidae; genus Convolutriloba; species Convolutriloba macropyga. The sequence goes on from NC_134468.1 coordinate 69,955,395, forward strand.
CCAGCAAACGACGCAAACGTGAGAGCTTTACGCTAGTAGGTTGTACCACTTGCGGTGCCGATTAATATTGCAACTTTCGGGCTCACATTTATTATTGGATTCTGAACGGCTTTTGAAACAACAACTCGATCAGCTGTCACCGTGTTTACGTTAGTAAATGTCAATCCACTCAAATTCGGTACTGAAGGAAAACAATTTGATCTCCTGAAAGGCTAGCGTTGGCGTTAAGAAAACTGCTGACTATATGACACATGATGTTAAGTTGCTTATCGACAGATGATAAAACATTCCGTTGCGGTGGCGTAGAGAAGGGTGTTAAGTTGTTTGACGCATTGGTTCCTTGCCCACCTTGTTTAGCTGCAACATTAATTTACCAAATACTTGAAAACTTAATTCCTAGAAGACTATGAGAGCTGCGAGGTTGACTGAACCGATTATGACAAAAGGTGGTCTCCGGCCCAGGAAACGATATCCATACGTGCCTTGAAACAAATTCAGAATGATCAAAAGAGAACTTCTCTGTGGCGCTTTAATTAAGGAACAATGCATTAAGGGTGAGCTGCTGTGCATTCGATGACCAGATGAAACGTTGTCCTGGCCCTCTTGTCCTTCAATAAGCAATTTTTTGGGGATTGCCTTATATCATCAACGTCTTCAGCTTCTTGATTGCCAGCTAACAAGTTTTGTGTTACCTCACTTTTAGAAGAGAGAACTGTTTTATCTGTTTCTGAGTGTAGGCTTCCCTTAAGTGTAGAAGAATTTTGTTCTAATGGACTGCCAAGGTCAAGCTATTGACTCAGAGCCCTAACTGAATTTGCCCAATTGCTTACTTGTCAGCATCTTTCATCGAAACCTGGTCGTTTTCTCTTGACTCTCGGACAATTATTGTGTGACTGCTTATGATGAAGTTATCTAAGAGCTATATCACCACCATTTTTTAAATAACACGCGTTTGGTTTTCTTATGCAATTGCGAGTAATTCATTTTCATGATAGCATTGCTGAAAATAAATCTGATGTTGATTCAGCTGTGCTTGCATCTATCTTTCTATAATGAGGCGTTGATGTTTTGTTTATCGATGAATCCTTACGTGACCACTTAGTAAACTTACTGGCCTTGTCAAAAAAAGAGACGAAATTTTTTCGGCGTTTTTGTGTTTTCATTATGATTTCTGATGTACAACGTCTAACCAATCTACTAGTTCTTGCTGAAACTCTTCAGATTTAAGTGTTTTAGCCGCAAACGCCACCAACTGACCGCTTCGGGCGATGCTGCTCACTATCAAATCTTTGGCTCTTGTAACTAAACACTTTGGGTTATCTCGTCTATTTTGTCTGGCATCGCGTTTTTTTATACTCTCATGAAATTAAAGCAACTCATTTTCATGGTTTGATCTTGCCTCAAACAATTTTGAAGCCTTAGTTGCTAAGGGTTTTGAAATTACTCGGGAACTGAAGGGGATTAGTTCTGAAAAAAAAGAATGAAAGATAAACTGAAAATTTGATAAAATTAAATACAAGGTATCAATAAAAGTGTGCGCAACTTGAGATGTACAGCAAAATAACGTAGCGTAAACGCAACATAGAAGGCAGAGAGGGAGCGAGCAGGGCAAAAGCTATCGCCGGAACGGAAAGAGTACTGCGAGCGCGACGAGTGCGTGCTCAAGGGACGACCCAGTCTCAAATAGTTTTTAGACTTATAGCCCTGTGGTCAGAATCTAGGACACCAAACTTGCAAGTATCTGAGACCTAGTTGAGATAAACGAGATATGGTAGGCGTACCGTGGAACGTGTGACAGTGGGAAAAAACCAGCTCACTCAAGTGCGGGCGGGCGGAGACAGAAACGCGCGTGGGAACAGGGAACGGATATAACCTCTCAATGAACGGACTCGCGGTGACGGGCTTTTATAGGCACGGAAAACACGCAACCAAAACAAGCCAAGACGGGAAGAGAGATTCTTACAGATGCCTAGTTCCTCTAAATTGAGCTGAGGCCACAAAGACTGAAGAAACTCAGTTAAAACTCGACGCCGCAGCGGCTTCAGCGTGGAATTTCTTATTCCTTTTAGCTCCACGGCGTCGCCTATTGAGCTCACTATGGCGCGTTTTCTTGAGCAAAAGACGAAATGAATTCTGATTCCGTCAACGTAAGTGACTTCAATTAAAGAGAATCTTCTTGGTGCAATTGGTAGTACTCTTTTGCTTAGATTTCGAAACCAAATCATGTATAATATGAGCATTCACTATACTGAGGTGCTTAAGAAAACAAAAGATGTTTGGAGCACCGTTAGGCGGACAAATAGCAATTGCTTTGATGCGGTCGCCATAACGTTTTAAAACCAAAACAAGATCCGGTATTGAAAGTTAAAGTAAATTGTTAGTTCTGTGTGATTTTAGACAATAAGGATCTTTTCCGATTGTACCAACCCCCCCCCCCATTTTAATGGGTGGACATTATTTGCACCCCCCAAAAGCATGCGCAATATTTTTACAAAACGATTTCCCATGTATTGACTCGTGCTCTGTAATTGGGGAGCATAACGTACTGGAGGGCACAAACAGAAAACATCCAACAATTAGTTATGGCGTCGTGTCAAACTATGATATCATTTTTGTTCTGGAAAACGTCCAACTGCTATTGAACATTTTTTTTATTCACAGCAATTGGATTCAAACTTAGTCCCGAAATGGCGAAAACAGTGCTGCTATTGCAACTTTGTCTGTATTTTGATAGACTATTTTAATCCTGCGGAACAACAAACGTTACCAAGACAAACCGGGAACCTTTCTTGTTTTCTGAGATTTTTTTCTCAGAAACCGACAAGTATAAGAAATTTCAGAAACTTGACCATATTTCTATTTTAAGTAAACACTTTTATCATACTATTACTCCAACTACCTTAAGCAACAAAAAAAATTGTGGCTCAACAATTTGACCAAATCAAAATCGGACCTACAGAATTGAAAAAAGTTCTAAAGAAACTATCGAATTTTCTTTGAAAGCCGTTATTTCCTAATTCTCCATTAACTTGGCTGATATCAGTTTAACGCTCAAATACATGTTTCAAAATTTTCGTCTGAAACGAGTTTTTCTCTAAAACAATTGTTGCTGTTCGGGGGTCAAAATCACATATATCTATCTCATTCTGGCCTCTGGAACTTGCAATGAATGTGTTGCAGTATCACTTCTGATATTGCAGACCAAAACCACTATGATTGCTATGATCGGGCTTCCGGCGGTCATGAAAATGCTCTGCAATCGATTCTAATTCCTAATCACTGTCGGTGGACCAAAATGTGCTGTTGCCGATTCGAGTGTAATTAAAATTAGTGCAATTTATTACATTCGAAGTTCGAATGTTTTGCTATATACGGTGGCTTTGCTAGCAAACGTGTTCATCGATGTTCGTTTGAACGTTGTCAAAGGTCAAATCCCTAATAGTTTCAAGCTAAACACATTCAAGTCTTCCTATTTCATTTTTCATTGGACAACCAGAAGGTCGTCATTCTAATATATCTGCTGATAAACTTCAGAGGGTCGAAAAAGAGCGAGAACTTTTTATGTTCAACCTAAACTCGGCCTAGGGGGTTTTGAACCACCGCCCCTCATTTTTGGTGCCCTAGGTCTTAATCGCTAGGCTGCCGGAGCGTATCAGAATCTGCGCAAAAGCAAAATGTTTACACACATTCTGTATTTGCATTGCCAAAATGTACCAATTTTTCTAGCACAAGTTCTTTTTTTTATAACATTCCAATTTTTCGAGCACAAGATGTTTTCACACACCATCTTATCAATTTCAGGACATTAAAGCTAACCATTTATGCACAATTTATTTTAAAAAGTCTAAATAAAGACAAAACTACCAGTTAAAAAAAGTCCCCGAAAAATTTTAAATCAATTGCGAAAATTTTAAAATGAGCACAGTTTAATATTTTCATCAAGTTAATTAAGATTCAACTGACGCCAGTTGCCTCAGACGCACCTTCTTTACTTCTTTCTTGTGAGATAACTTTGTTATATCCAGGTTCCGCTTTGGTTGTGCTCAGATTGATTGAATTTAACGTTTTTTCCACCTGCTTTTGTCGATTAACTGAACTTAACCTCATTTTACCTGAGATCATTTTTTCCAACCTATTTTTGTGAGGTTATCTCTTAGTTGTTTTATTTTGTAGTTTTATAGCGCATGTGTCCAGCTTGAGGGTGAAATCCTTAGATTTTGCGCCCAATTTGTCGGCCAGGCTTCACCTGATCGATGCTTTTCAAACTTTTTCATTCTAGTCAAAGTTGCACTCTCCTAAATTTGTCTTCTACTTTAAACTTTTTTGGTTGTTAAGGTTTAAACTAACTTAGCACTCAAGGTAAAAATTACCTTGGAAACTCATAAATGGAAATTTAATATTGGAAACTCATAAAAGTTATTAAAAATTCTATCAGAAGTTCTCCAACAAATCAAAGTCAGGGATCTGTTTTTTGGAAGGATTAACATTGTGCACAAAAAATAACTACAAAAATCAGAACTAAATTTCCTGAAAAAAACATACTTATTATATTAACGTTCTTTATCGCATTAGTGTTCATAAAAACTTGACGCCAGAGAACCTAAAAACTTTGCCCGAAAAACTGGGAGAAAAATAACGCAGAAAGGAAGACTAATATGGTCCTTTTAACTACACTATGTTAATACATGATTCTCTCGGGTAATCATACAATAATCATATTAGAGTGTCATGCATGGGTAATTCTTTGAAATACGTTACGATTTCTTAGATCCCAAATATGACACTCAACTGATAAATAAGAACTGTCGAACTATTTGAAGTTAGATAACTCAGCTATAGTATTTTTCTTGAATATGAGCAATTTGTAATACTCAAATTTTTGTTAGACGGAGCAATACAAATTGAAAGACGCATTATTTTGTCGCAAGGCGGATCAACCAAGTATTTTTTGGCGCTCAACACTCTACCGCCAATTAGAATTATTACGTACATAATTGTGTATAACTCTTACAAATCAATTGAAGAACTATATTTCATTACAACTTAAAAAAGTTAGCATTCAGTAAAATTCAGTGCGTTGAATGAAGTGGGACATATTGCGGATGGACAGATATAAGTTTGATAAAAACTATGAAACTCAACTCCAATTTCTATCAAGTTGCTTCTTAAGAAAAAATTTTTGAACTTACTCAACTGCTTTATTTTATTTTAGTAGGCAACTTTTAAAAAACCCACATTCTCCAATTAAATTTCTCTTTCTCTAGGATCTTCTTTTCCGATAACAGAAGGGAGCTGGGCCAAGAATCTGAGCACATATTTTGGCAAATACCCGAGCTTTCGAAATGAAAATGAGATTAGCTTGCAGAACAAAAAACATAACATAAATGAATAACGTCGGGCGATTTGCACTGCAAACGACTGCCGAGCAGGTGGCTTCGTCAGTAGCTAGCTGCGCGGCCATGAATTTCTGTCTTAAACTGCATCGGTGAATCGCTTACTTACAGACTTGTTGTGAGGCGTAAGGCTCTAAGAGAACTGAATGACCTCAGGTGTTTATCTGCTTATACCGTTTTGAAGAGGAAAAATCAATAGGGTCAGACATATAATGGTTGAGTGAAAATTCGAATAAAATCCAGGGCACTAAAATAATTGCTACAAACGTCGCTTGAGAACAATTAAAAATTCGCGGAACAGTATATTTATCCATTTGTTATGAAAAGTTCTAAATGCCTTCCTTTTCCTAAGTCAAGTATTCTTTTCTGCCATTTCGGCTCAGTCAATAAAAAAAATATCGTCTACTTAGCGACTTTTGTTTTACGCGCATGCGTTCGTAAAAATAAATTCAAGAGATCTGAAGGTAAATATTCTAGTTTTATTTTTTCAAACTTTTTAATTTTAATTTTAATTTAAGAAAACCACATATCTCTGGAAACTGAGGAATTGGATTCTACTTGATTTCAATCCTTTAATTGCTTTAAAAAAAAAAACAATAAACCATTGCCATTTTAATTCCAAAGATCAGGGTCTTAAATTAGAAGGCTCAATTGTATAACCTTAAAACTATTACAAAGAACCTGGGAAAGATCTAAGAACTCTTAATTTTTCAAAAAAAAAAAACAATTTGCTTGACACACAGTATATATCCTATGGTGCTATGAGTTGTAGATCTACTATCAAATTACTAAAACACATTTTAAGATACGAACAAAAACTTTGGCGCACCTAAGTTTTTATCTGCTAAGCCTAACTTGATAGTTTGCATGTTAGTTTATATGGCAAATATTTGACCTGACACTCAAGGCACTTTGGTAATAATCTGTCTACATATACAACAAATGCTAAGGTAAATAAAAGGGTCTTTTGTGTTTAATAGAAATTAAGAGCTGCCATTATATTTCATCGCCAAAAAGTAATTTCTCTATTTTTACAAATCGTGCGATCATGGAATTGTATATATTCAGAGCAGTTTCGTCACATTTAGCTACAATTTTGAGCTCATCTTCAGAGCTTGATCCAAACATTGCGTCATAATCAACATCAGGATCGCGGCAAAATTTAGCCCTGTATGCGTTACCCAATCCAGCGGCGTCTTTGCTATCCAGAAAATAGACGTCACCTCCATAAACATTGGCAATTATCTGACAAATTGATTTGTTCCGAGACGCGCCACCAGTTATTAAAATTCTCGGCCGTTTGTACAAGTTTGAAAAACCTGCCAGCTTTTCCAAGTGTGCTCGCTTCATTAGGAACTGACTTTCAACTAAGGCTCGGATTTTGTGCTCAGGACTCATGTCTGTTGTTTGGTTGTCTTCGGGATCGAAAAGATAAATTCCTTTCCCATTTTGGGGAATGTGTTCTGGTTTGAAATAGAACAGACCAATAAAACCCTCGTTTCCAACAGGCGTTGAATTCAAAATATTTTCAAAAATGTCCCAGTTTGAATCACAAAACATCTTATAGAACTCTTCACGCGCTAGAGATCCATTTTTGTAACACAAATTTACAAAATAGGGCGCAGATTTGATAGAGGAGACAAAAAGGTGCCCATATACATTGGGTTTGAGGTCAGGGCCGAGGAATATGAGGTTGTCTGAGGTTCCACAACTTACTGCCAGGTCACCGTTTTCAGCCCTGAGTCCCTCGACTGAAGCACAGTTGTCGCCAGTGAAAGCTGCGATTGCGCAATCAGTTGGGAAATTGTACCTAAAAATATGTCACCAACGTAAATTAACAGATAAATTCAGATAAATTGTCGTATAAAATCAAGCTACTGCCGGACTGCCTTTTAATGTAGGAAATGTAACAACTTCAAATTGTCTCAATAGCAAACAAGCATGGCTGACAACAAATAAAATTTTCCTATTAATTTTGCTGTCCTGTTTCTTCACCCCTATTCTTTTAACCTCAATTTTTTAACCCCTACACCATTTAACCACTCAATTATTTAACCCCTATATTGTTTCATTCCAATTTTAAGCTTCCAATAATTGAGGATAATTAGGCCTCAATCAATTCTTTTTAGTCTAATTAATAGAGATTAACATCGGGGTGAAATGATTGAGGTGTGAAAAGACTTTTCACACCTCAACCATTTCACCCCGATTTTAATCTGTAAATTCGTGGATCATAATTGTCAGGGACATTGAGCTAACGACTCAATAGTTTAAAGCAAAGCTATAACAATTAGCGAATTAGTTATCTCATCTAGTCCATAATGGGGCAATCAAAAGCAATTGAAAAGTGAATGGAACGCAACATTTCTTGTTTCATTGCATTTTGAAATCAGCATGATATCAGCCGACTTTGAATTTACCATTTTGTCCAAAAACAAAGAAATATTGGTTATAGAAGGGCACGAATTTTATGTTAAAAGAACAAATAAGTTCACAAGCGCATGGAATTGCTCGAAGTATCAAAACTACAAGTGCCGCCTATCCGCATTTACAAAAGATGGCCAACTTATTCCCGTAAACAGTGAGCACAATCATAGTCCTTCTATTGGAAAGCCGGCCACACGAAAAGTTATAAAAGAGATCAAAGCCCTGAGTGAAAACTTATCGCCGCAGCAGCCGTAGCGTCCGCAATTTTACCAGTAACTGACGTTCTCTGGACCCAGTAAGCGTTGCCGTCAAAACTAAATTTCATACAAACATCGCAGCGGTTAAGAAAAAATATGCAAACAATGTCAATTCAAGAACCGTCAGACCAGCATTTCGATATACCCGATACGTTTCAAGCGTTTTTGCGGTATGACAGCGGAAAAATTGATCACTAGCGTATTTTAATCTTTGGTGATCCGTATATGAAATCGGTTCTCGAAGGTTCGAAGTTTTGGCTTGAGGATGGTACCTTCAAAATATACCCCAAAAAATTTATCAAATTTACACCCTTCATGTATATATTCTCGGTACTGCTCCTGCTTGTTTGTATGCCCTCCTTCCAAACAAAACAGAAAAAACGTACAGCAGAATACTTGATGCCTTAGAAACGTTTGCCCCAGATTGTAAGCCCGATAAGGTTCTGTTAGATTTTGAAATTGCCCCAATTAATGCCTTCCAAAAACATCACCAAGCTTCAATGTTATCGGGCTGCTAATTCCATTTAAGCCAAAATTTTGTAAGGAAAATTGCAGAACTTGGACTAAAAAAGCTGGTGTCAGAAAATCATGTGGACCTTGCACTTAAAATGATCCATGCTCTCGCTTTCGAAAAAAAATGAGGAAATAGAAAAATCTTTTGAATTGATTGTCGAGGAAATAAATACTGTGGCGGACCAACAGCATTTAGACAGCTTCGTTATTGAGAAAAAACACGAGCTTCTTCGCTTATCTTTCCAATTTAGCTATCCTTTCATTTGAAAAGTACCGGTTGTTCTGTCTTCTAGACCAGGAGAGTTTTTGAACTTCTTTTGATTCAAATCAAAGTGCAACATAAAAGAGGTCAGACTTGACAAGTGTTCTTTTCGATCAAAGGCATTGCTTTAAAAAGCGGTCTCGTCAATATTCTTCGATTTCAAACAAACGCAAGCTGTTCAATGCCGCACTCCTGAAGGTCAGTAGTCTTGTCTTATTTAAGTCCTTTGAACTTTAGCTTTGCTAATTGCTCTTTTGGACGCCGAAATAGATAAAAGATTTCGGTTTTAAACCGATTTCGGGGTGATTCAATTGTGGGGTGAAATGACTGAGGGGTGATTATATACGGGGTTAAATTATAGGGGGTTAAAAAAATCGGGGTGAAAAGAAGTAGAACCATTTTGATTTCAGCTGTAGTATAAGCTGACTAGAACCTCAACACTGGGGCAGGGGGCACAGTATGTACCTCTGGTAGCTTGCAGTAATTGTCCTATAGCTTGCAAGCAATTTAAATTACTTTTCGCTCTTGAGTTACATCAGACTCCTCTAAAAACCACGCTCTTAGACGTGATTGGGACGAATTTGTAAAACCGAATGGCCATTCAAGTGAGAACATTTTGAAGATGATTGCCATGTTTTAATTGCCATTTTTCAAGTTTAATGCTGATGAGTTATTTAGTAATTCACAATTTGTACCTTAATCTTTTTTGGCACATTGCTGATAACACAGAGTGATGAAATGAAACTAGAGTTTTTGACTAACGTTTTCGGAACAACGGTACAGAATGTTCTATTTCAGTCATCTAACAAAAAGGGTTTCGACGGCTACGGTTTTCAATACAAAGAAAAAATTTATTCATTTGGAAAACTACATTATGACTGCTTGGTTATTAACATCCAATAATCAGGACAATTAGTTTTATATCAGCGCAATTCCACTTTGCATCGGCTTTTGAACATTCCATTTGGCCATCACTAGAATCCAATAATGAGAAGTATAATTTACCATATTAGCATCCTACGCACATTCCAAACATGACCCGCAGACTGTCGGAAAAAATCTGCGACTGATTTCCATACCATCGACTAGGAAATCTCCAGATTCGCATCCTACGGGAAAATGGGATTTCAGCTGTAGTATAAGCTGACTAGATCCTCAACTCGGGCAGGGGGCACAGTATGTACCTCTAGTAGCTTGCAGTAATTGTCCTGTAGCTTGCAAGCATTTTAAATTACTTTTCGCCTTTGAGTTACATCGGACTCTTCTAAACACCACTCTCTTAGTCGTGATTGGGACAAATTTGTAAAACCGAATAGCCATTCAAGTGAGAACATTTTGCAGATGATTGCCATGTTTTAATTGCCATTTTTCAAGTTTAATGCTCATGAATTATTTAGTAATTCACAATTTGTTCCTTAATCTTTTTTGGCACATTGCTGATCAGTTTTAGTAAGCTGATCACCAATAATTTGTGGATGTTGGAAAATCGGTAAATACATGCGTGAAAAGACGACTTTTAAATAGTGCAGGAATATTAAGTTATTTTTCAATTTTGACGTTTTCACTTACTTGTTCGACCAGTAAGAACTGATGGTTCCAACTTTGCAATACGGTGCCACAAGATCACCCAGCTTGTCTTGCAATGCAGGAGCACAGGCCTCCAAGAGCTTAGGGTTCCACGAGAAACCGCGGACATCCATCAAATTAGTTCCTGATCCATCCCCGTAGTCAATTGGAGCCACTTTGCCAAGGAACAGACTACACGCGAAGCTGGACACTATGCTGATTCTGCAACAGAACATTGAGAGGTTGACTAAAAAAATAAACTGTTCTCAAGTAGAATGGACATTTTTTTGCATCTCGTATGGTATAAATCTTGTAGCATATGAAATCTAACCGACAGATCATCGATAGTTCCCAGTCAAGTGCTGACCAGTATCAACACTATGATGTGTGGTGTAAAATAAGTGGCTTATCATAGCATGGAAAATTGGGGCAAACCTCAACATGAAATCGGTACAAAAATAAAGCGATAGTCATTCCAGTGTGAAACTTAGATTTTGCATATTGAAGCACTGATAACACAGAGTGATGAAATGAAACTGCAGTAAACTATATCAAATTAGTCTATATAAAAGTTTTTGACTAACGTCTTCGAAACACCGGTAAAGAATGTTCTATTTCAGTCATCTAACGAAAAGGGTTTCGAAGGCTATGGTTTTCAATACAAAGAAAAAATTTAATGTTCCGACCCCACTTTTAGTGGGGGAACTATATACTCAACTGGGTTTTTTTGTTCAGTCAATTTTGGCCGATCGATATATTCATTGTAGAGATTTGTGAGTGGTATCATTAGAAAGCCCGTCCAGCGTAGAATATGGAATTAAAAAGATTTTTTTGATTTTCGTTTTTTACAGGGAGTTATCGAAGTTTAAACTTTGAGAAAAGCAGAGTGAATTCCGTTGTTTTTGTTCACATTTTCCGTAATTTTTGACAAAATTTTCGTTAAATTTGCTGAAATATCTTGAAATTGTTAACAATAGTGTTATTGATCTTATCTTAGAAGATAGAGGGGGGTTGCTGACTTGTTAGATCTGGACTTTTTGGCTAAAATTTGACTTTTTTCGTCAAAAATGGGACCAAATATGCAATTTTGGCCCGCTTTCTCTGAATTTGCTGAAAGTAGACACCTTAAAACTGCAGTCATATTTTTCGCAAGCTTGAAGAGAGAGCTAGTTGCACTCCCGCTGGTTTTAAGAGTCTTCAGAAATCATAACTTTGATACATTTTTGCAAATTTAATCACGATAATTAAACGAAATGCATTATTTATTTTTGATATACTGAAAATTTTGCTAAAAAACTGATCTAGTTCGCAACCATTTGAACAATTGAATGTCTTCTTAGTCGCGCAGCAATATCAGGGCTGATATTGATCTCACCATGGATCCATACGATAAATTTTAGATTTTAATGGGGCGCGGCCTTTTAAAAACATTTTCCGCATACGGTTTCTTATGCATATTGCTGACAAGAATTTCAAATGAGTGCTCTTTTATCGACAGATACTATTAACAAAAAATGAATAGTAACGACCATATTTTACGGTCTCAGAGTAAAGCTCGTGTTATTTATAACTTTGAATTCATTTTTTTAAATGTAGCCGAATTTTTGAACTTTGCCACCATTTTCTCTTGTTTCTCTCAGCTTCGGCGTAGTCTCAATAAAAACAATCAAAACCCGTTTCCTGTTAGTAACTAGATTAAGGTCTGTAACGGTTTATAATTAACTAATGGATTCTTGGTTTTGACACTACGAGTTTCGATTTTTTTCATTATAATTGCAGATTTTTTGAGTTCATTTTGTTTCGTTGTCGAATTTTCACATTATTGACAGACCTAGTTGAAGCTAAGTTTAGTTGGGAAGATGAACGGGGTTTAACAAATGGGTCTCCGAATATTAAATTGTTTTTAATGAATAGTTTGCGCTTTTGGGCTGAGACACGGTTCTCTTGCAAAATTTAGTGAATTTTTTGCTTAAATTTGTCTTTCTTTTGGTTGTTATACGACATGTACTGATAACGATAGCTCTCAATTACTTCCACAGGACATATAACAACCTATTTCAACGTTTCAGTATATAGCTATTTCTTTTAGTAACTTTCAAGCTAACTTTTTTAAAAGACTTTTTCAACAGTTTCCTTTCTGCTTTGATTTTTGTCACAATGTAACTCAATCTCACTAATAGGAAGTCTCAATTACCTTTATTTGACTCAAACATTATTTTCGCGGTTGCTTATATGTTTTGACTGATTGCGTGGGGCATTTAGTTTCATAAGAAGTTTTCGGGATTTCTCTACTGTTCACTTTTTGGGTTTTTCTGTTGTCAATTCTATGTAGTCCTTTTACAGGGAAAACCCCATTGATTTTCAGATGAGAATCAAGTGACGTTTTACGGCTCTTGCAGATAACATCTTACAAATGTATTACCTGGGACACTGGTTTCAAATTGTTTGTGAAGTTTTGGCTACTGTCTGCTTTTGTTATTTTGTCGTCTCGTAACTTAGTCTAATTAATGACAGGCCCAATTGGTTTTCTGATGTGTTGCATCTTAATCGAACTCTTTTTGTTGAAATCTTATGTCTGTTATGACATTTGGAGAACTGTTTTTTTTTAAAATGGCCATTTCTTTGAAATTGCTTTTTTGGTCGATTTGTAGCTTAGCCTCTCTAAAGGCAGGTCACAACCCGCTTCTAGTGAGCTATAATTAAAATGTCAATAGTTTTAGTTCCAACCAATTCTTTCTCGGCTATGTTACTAAAAAATTTTGTAACATAATTGAGAATTTTTTATATTTGTACATTTTAAAGGACTTTTGTTTTCTTTCAAAATTATTACGCTAATGGTAGGTGCAATGGCTTTGAAATATTGCGAAATTGAACATTTTCATTGCTCTTAAAAACAAGTTTCAACCAAATGGTTTCAACCATTTTAAGGGTTTCACTGCCATTTCGTGCAAAGCTTAGTTTTGCCGGTATTTGTCCTTCTTTTTGTAGTCGTATGACGTACACTGGATAATGACAGGTCTCAATTGCTTCATATGCAGATATAAATGAAATTTTTAGTGATTTCACTTAGTATCTAATGATAAAAATCATTTTTGAAATCAAATGTTTTCAAAAATGGAAACGTATTTCTGAACTTCGCACCTTTTTGCTCTGTTTGTCGACCTGTTGCTCAGTCGCATTGAGAACAGGTCCCATATCTTTTCTACTGAAGTAAAGGTTATTTTGTTTTGTTTAGGTTTCATCTGATGCAAGGTTGATTTTGTTATAATTTTTGAGAAATATAGACATTGAGTTTTGGTCGTAATTAATGTTTGTTATTTAATTTTTATTTAGACTTTTCCAGTAGTCCTATTAACGGCTAGAGGTTTTATCGGCCCTCTAGCGTGGCCTTATTGTATTCCATTATGGTTTATTGAGCGATATGTTTGTTTTTGAAACTTTTCTATCGGTTCATCATTTGGTAGCTAACTAAGTCAAGAATGTGGATGAGCGGGGTCGGAACATTATGTGCGTACGCACATTACCGAGCCTCCTTGTTCATTTGGAAAACTACATTATGACTGCTTAGTTATTAACATCCGATTCTTCAGGACAATTAGTTTTCTATCAACGCTATGCCTCGTTGCATTGGCTTTAAACAGTTCCTTTAGCCAGCACGCGAATCCAGAGATGAGAAGAATAATTTACCATATTAGCATCCTACGCATATACCAAACATGCCCAGCAGATTGTCGGAAGATAGCTGCGACTGATTTCCATACCACCGACTAGGAAATCTCCAGATTAGCACCCTACGGGAAAATGGAAAACTTAGGCGTCCTACCTTTCAGTCTTTTCATATTCCTCCTTGTGAAACTTGTACATGTATCTGATCTGAGGCCCCGAGAACCTCTCGTATGCTTTGGATCCGGTCAGGTTTGCCATGTTCTCAGTTCCTCCTACCGCTTCCTCCAACTCCCCACATTCCTCAGAGGTGCTCGAATCCACCCACACTGGGCAATTTACAACCGAGAATGAATTGAGCAGATGTTCTGCCAGCGTTTTGGTGTGATCAAGACTGCCGAGCGATTCATTGCAGTTTTTGCCCCAGTACACAGTTCCGTGCATTTGCCCACATCCAGACAGGCCTCGTACCTTGCCGTAAACAATTATTTCAAAAGCTAACTGTGCAAATCCAGCAAACATAGCTGATAGATTATCAGAAAATAGCTGCCATAGCTTCGTAAACCAACAATGTCAAAAAATAATGGGAAAAAAACCTAAGGGATTCAAGTTTTTTGACCAATTGCGCTGAAATGTCATATTTTGATTTAGGAGAATTTGTATAAATTACCTATTCTTTCTAATAACTGCCTTCAAAAAATCTTTGATTTGAGTGAGATATGCTGAGTTGAACTTCTCCAATTTAATTAAAGTCAGCAAGTCTTTTGAAAATGAGGAAGAAGTTTGTTTTGAGGTAAGTCACGTGTGACCAATAATCTCAATCACGCGATTGATTATCGCTCCAAAAAGAATGAAACATGACATAACAAAAGCAATTCAGTGCAAATTGATTGAATAAATTAACAAAAGGAAGGTTTGAATAAATTAACAAAAGGAAGGTTTGAAGGAAGATTTTATGATCACTTTTTATTAAAACACTTTTTGAATTGTAACAACTCCTTGAGAAGACTCGTGGAGTCGTGCAATTCAAGCCCTTCAAAGACCTCACCTAAATAAGAAACACCAAAAAAACACTTAAAAAATGTTAAATAATACAAAAAAAGACAAACTTTAGTTCGAGGATTTGGTCAAAGACAAGCGACCTTTATTGGATCAAAAATTCTCAAAATTCTTTTGACTTTGAATAATAGAAGCAGTGCATTGTTGTACATTAGAAATCAAGCTACAGTCAAATCATGTTCAAAAACAGAAGTCAACGCTCTGAAACAAAAAAAAAGCTCGAGAAAAAACAAGACAAATTTTAAGTGTTGGACAATTTAGATTGAGCAAAAAAAACATACGTGACAATATTGGAAATGACTCGAAGAATCGTGCAATATAAACTCGTACATCAGAAAAGTTAAAAGAAAGTGTTTTAAAAAAAGCAGACAAATTTTCAGATTGAGGGTTTGGGTAATTGAGGGAAGTATCTGGATAGGCAGGTGGTGAGAGGTAGCTGGGTAAATTGGAGGTCGCGGTAAATTGGTGTTGTAGTTTGGATTTAGAGGAAGGAATGTTGTGCAATAAAGACTTTTCAAATGACCTTCTGACCTTGAATTTCACTAGCAGCTCAACCGGGTAGAATTTGGCGATTCGAAGAGTCCTGAAACTAAATAAGAGAAAATAAAGGAAATCACGGGTCAACGAAAATCAAAAACTAAAACCTATAATAAAGTTATTTAAAAATGCAGACATATTTTATAATTCCAGTGTAGATAGGTGGGATGGGGCTGGTGGAGTAGTTGGGTTAGTGGTTGGTGTACTAGGGTAGGTACGTTGGGGAACTGAAAGTTGAGGGTGCAGTTTGAATAGGGAGGAGGGACCTTTGTTATGTCAAGAATTCTCAATGACCTTTGCGACTCCAATATTACCAGCAGATCGTTATTATTATATATTAGCTAAACTAAGCTACTGTTAAATTTTATTGTTCGAAAACAGAATTCAACAATCTAAAACAGAAGTAAGGGTTCGAAAAAAGATTTTTTTTTCGTTTGTGCCCCTAGTACGTTAAGCGCCCCCAGTTATGGAGCAGGTGTTATTACATAGTATATCATTATGTAAAAATATGGCACGTGCTTCTGAGGGTCGCAAAAAATCGCACCCATTAAGTTGGGGCACAAACGGAAAAGATCCAAAAAAACTCAAGTTACAGATCCGAAGTTCATGTCATGAAGAAATTTTCGTCAGCTATAGAAACCTACAGAATACCAATACTCTTCTTCGATTCTCCAATTCCATTAAGAAATCACGCCTCCTCTTTGAGTCGTAAAAGATGTTGAATATCATTAACCCTCCTCGAGACGTAATAAAAAGACATAGCCGGCACATTGCCGGAAAATGGCCGCGATAGACGCTTGTGGCCTTCCATGAATTGAAACAACTAAAGAATTAAGATAGAAAGAGAAAGATCAACCACCAGTCCCTTTAATATACCACTTAACTTTTTTGGTTAGATTCGGACTGTCAATTATATGACACATAGGGTCTATAAGGAAAAACCCTAAAATAGCTTTTTTGACAATTGATATTCGAAATCAAACACTCATGACTCAAAAACAAGTCCTGAAATACAATTCAAAGAATTGTATTAATTTATGACTTCAAAATCATTTACTCCACTTTAGGCAAATTAGAGCTGTTAGTAATGAGATTAAGCAATAAAACAACACAAGAACAACGAAAACAAGCAACTCTAAGGTTTTTTTTTTAACTAAAACTACTAAAAACAACTGCTATGAACTCAAACTGCCAACTATATTACTCTATATCTCATCAGCAACCTGTCATTAAATGACGACGATGAGTATTCACTAACAAAAATAACCAAAAATCGCAATGCAACTCGTTCAAAACCACGATGTCCCCAATAGAGCCGCTATCGCTTCGCGGCTATTAAACAAAAGAGGGCCAATAATAGCTCACTATCGCAGTTAATTAATGGCACTTCGGCCCATAGAACCAACCAGCCTAAAATAGGATTGAAAGACGGAGCTTAAACGTTGAAGCACTTTTCATTCAAGCGTTGGGAAATTATTTAGGTCATTGAAACGCTTTTCCAACATTTTATTAAATAAATTTGCAGTAATTTTTTAACGTTTTTACTTTGATTGGAACTAACTGATTGACCTCTGGAACAAACCCGCATAACCTCAGGTACTACATCTTGATTCATCAACTTAGGTTCCCTATGGACACTAACCTGAGAAAAGTCAACATCTTGGCTCATCCGTTCGAACAAGAGGTCCAAAGCTTCTATCCATAGAAACACTGGAGCGGTCACTCGTTCTCTCCCACTCTTTGCATCCACACCAGTCACAACTCCCCCATTAGTTCCGTATTGAGGCAGAGACTGGTCGAAGGTCACGTGATGCGAGCCAACAATACGCAGTTGTTCATCAGTACAAATACATTTAATTTGTTGTGTGCTGAAATCGAAGCCCAAGTAAGAAGGGCTTATTTTAGACGATATTTCTGAAGCCATCTATAAAGACGATAAGAAAGCGTGGTCAAGTATTTGGAGATTTACTATAAATTATTTACATCACTGTCAACTGAAAGTATTACGCGTCAGATACAAGTCACTATTAAGATACATTTACGTCTAATTGCTCCACTAAAGCTCGCTGATTATCAGAAGTTGCAAGTTTCATCTCATCTGATGGTCACATTATTCACGTTCGCGCATTAATTTTGCTTAACATATTGAACAGTGATTAAACAGGTTTGTCTTAGACAAAGGGCAAAACAAGGTTGAAATAATTTGTCCATCTTTTTAATATCGTTGTGCTTGAGCTTCCGACAAACGTAATTTTTTTTAAAGAATTTTCCTAATATGGTTTTTTGGAGCTACATATTTTGGGCAAGAATTTGTAATGAAGTTTGACTTAGTTGTCCTACAATATGCCCTTAAAAGCCCTCATATTAGCCAGCTTTAATATTCAGGCTGACAAGTAGGGTTCCGTTCCAACGCCATTCCTTGCATTCAACATTTGCAAAAAAAAACACTTTCCTAGTGATTTTTACAATAAACTTAAGTTAATTATTTCTGCATATATTTATTAGATGCCCTAATGTGTCATACAAACTACGTCCAGAATGAGTTGAACTCTCTGAGTATGATATTTGCTCTGGAAGCATTACTTGGGCTGAGACGTTGGACTTTGCCGTCTGCGAGATTTCACTTAAATGGAAAAGAGGGTTACAATTGTCAAAAATTCATTTTGTGGTAACGGGCCTGAATTTGAAGATTAAATTTCAATGCAATTACCGTTGACGTTTGAAATTTCTGTTGCTGTAAATTCTTTAAAAAATAGCAACAGTACATGGGGAGAAATTCCGGATTAAATTAGCCAGTTTTCCGTAGGCAGCAGCAAAATGAGTCCAATACAAAATCTGTCCAACTTAATTCTAAGGCTGCTGTAGTTAAAATGCAAACACTGTTGTCAAAGGGTGGAGACGAAACCAAAATGAAGATATTTTACATGGGAATCAACTTATAAGCATTACAATAAAAATGACTACCTTGAAGCCAAAAAATTGCTTACGAAATATTTTCGGGATAATTCAGAGAAATTTGGAGCCAAATTGAGTCAGACGTCGTTCGAAACTTGAAAAATCTGCGCAAACTGTCTCCATTGCTTGGCAAAAAAGCATTTTCTTGAGTAAATTTACATTTACTCGAGTTTGATACTCTTTTTCATGACGCTTAAACATTAAGGTTATAAAAGTATCCTCGTCACACTTATCCACGTTTGCAGTATCTAAACATAACCGACTAACGTCGGGCGAATTGCTCTCAAACGACCGGCGAGCGGTTGGTTTCGTCAGTAGCTAGCCACGGGGGGGGGGGGGGGTGCACTGGGGGCTGATGGGGGCAACACTGGGTTGGGGGGGCAAGAGCGCGGTGGGGATGGGGGTCAACGGGGGGGGGGGGGGGGGGGGGTTCTCAACCTCTCAGAACCGCCCTTCACACCATAAGTATAAGTCTCCAAAACAGTTTGAGCTGAAACAGAGCTGAAAGGCTCTAAGAGCACTTAATGCCCGCTAGGCGCTACCTGTTTATCCCGTTTTTGAGGACGAAAAGTCAAAAGCGTCAGACGAAAAATCGGTCAAGCGAAAAATCGCATAAAAAAAAGACCAACAGGACTAATATAATTGCTACAAACTTCGTTTGAGAGCAATTAATAACTACTATAGTTTTAATTAGACCGAAAAGCCCTAAATAGAGTCAATTAGACTAAAAAGTCCGAATGAAAGAAAACGTAATTATTTACTAATTTCTGAAATTTCCCACGCAAGACTAACTACGGATTAAGAAGACAATTAGCAGTTTTGTCACTTCCCATATCACCGTTCAAAAGAACAATTCAGTCTTTGAATAGGGTCTCAAGAAAATACTAACAACATTCGATCAAGTATGAGGCTAATTGCATACTCATAATTCTCGACAATGGTTACTTGAAAAAAGTAACCAATTTTCATCGAGAATATTAAGTGAATTAAAGTGAAAATTGATAACGAGGTATTGTCACTTTAGTCGACGACACGCCAAACAATCTCAAAAACATCATATTGCACTTTTGCCACGTACTGTGCTTAAGATTTTTAAAAACCATAATCTACTTACACGTTACATAATGGATATTTGGATCTCAAAATAATGTTTTACTCGGTTTCAATGACGTTTCTTTCAATTGTACATATCTTTTTAAAACCATAGCGTATAGATGCTTCATAAAATCAACAACTAAGATGAAAAAATATCAAAGATTGCTCGTCCGCACTTACTCACATTTAATACCAACCTTCACTCAATTAGATGATCAAGAAAAATCAGTTTTTGATGATGTTATTAAGCAATTGGCGAAAACCTGATATTCAAAACACCAAATCAAATAAAATTGTGATGATTTTTGTACAGTGGTTTCTAAACGACTTAAAATTTTTGAATTCACCAGCATTTATCACGTAGCTCGTGTTCAGTATCACGGACAGACTAACTAAGACTAAATAATTTTAACGTAACCAAAAATGCCATTTGTGGGGGAGGGACTATATACTCAAATGGGTTTTTCTGTACAGTCAATTTTGGCCGATCGATATATTCATCGTAGAGAATTGAGACTGGTATCTTTAGAAAGCCCGTCCAGCCTGAATATGGAATTAATTTTTTTTGAGATTCGTTTTTTACCGGGAGTTATAGAGGTTTAAATTTTTGCGAATAATAGACGGAATTCCGTTGTTTTTATTCACATTTTCTTGACCAAACTTCCGCCAAAATTTGCTAAAAATTGAAATTATTAAGAACAATGTTATTGGTTTTACTGTTAGCAAAAAAGCAGGCTTGCCGATCGGCTTTATCCTAGTCTTTTGTTAAAATTTCTGCTGAAATATTCGAACTTCACTCCTATTTTAAAATCAAAAATGGCTTCGAACACGCTTTTTTATCCCGCTTTCTTTAAATATAACGTAAGTAGGGAACAAAAATTTGGTGTCACAATCTCTGAAAACTTAAAAACGCCTCTTCGAAAAGCCAGTTGTACTTTCACTTCCTATCGGAATACTTATACTAAATACATCCATTATTTTTCGTTAATTGGAATAATTCATCTGCTATTTGATCTAATTCACAAACAACTTAAAAAAATTGTTTTTTGTTGGATGCGAAGCAAATAAAGGCTAGGTTTGGACTCCACTTCAATTCCTACAATCAATAAATATTCGATTTTTTTGAGGCGCGGTCTTTTTAAACCATTTAAGCAGTTTTGTTTCTTTTATGTTGATTACTGAAGGCCAAATAAAGACAGATCCTATTTACAACAAAATGAGGCCAGCAACTTAACATCCTGTCAGAAAAAAGATCGTAGTTTTTATCAATCTGACTGTATTTTCGTACAGTAATTGATTTCTGTTTTGCCTCCATTTGTCATTCTTCAGCCTCATGACTTTGTCTTACTAATCCGAGATCTAGTTGGATTTTAAGAGCTTTTAGGTGAAACTATACAATGCTTTCTGCTGTTATCTAATGCCTTTTATGCCTCTAAAAATTTTGTTGCCTCTAAAAACATCAGTTAAGTTTTGACGCTTGACAATTTTTTTCTGTCCACGTTAGCTTAGTCTTAAAACAAAGAGGGCAAAAATCATTCCAAGTAAAGTATAAAACACTCTCTATAGTGGTTTTATACATAATCAATGGTTTCTTGGCATTCTCACTACATTATTACTACATATTTACCTATAATTGATGTTGTCATTTGTTCCCATTTAAATTTATCACGTTAAGGGCAGCTCAAACAGGCATTGAAAGAAGGCGCAAAAGAAACTTCAGGGGCGCAAAAAGATTTCATTGAAAACATTACAGTTTAAACGTCTGAGACAGCGTTCTCTGGCAAAATTTTTTTGAACTTTGTTTTTGCCTCTAATTGTCGTTCTTTTTGTTGTCATACGGCATATTCTTGACAATCAAAGGAGTTAATTGCTTCCATGAATTCTCTGAACTGTTAACTAAATCTATTCACCAATTTCTGTCTATAGCGAACGGTTTTAATGACTCAGTTAATTATTTTTAAGAACATATTTTCATACTTCCGATCGACAATTTTTGTTCTCGTTGTCGTCAGCAAGTAAGTTGGCCTCATTATTTCAGTTTGGTCTCTGCATTGAAAGGTTGCAACCTTCTTCTAGTGAATCACGGTCGCACCAACTTTCTCATCATTCAATCCTTTTAATGGTTTCATTTTCAACTAATGGTTGCTTGGTTTTGGTACCCCTCATTTTCAAAAAAGTGTGATTTTTGGGTATTTTCCCATTTCTTGCCACATTTTTTTGTTCCTTTGCCACAATATTTAACTAATGTATTGGCCTAATTGGCGTTGAGAAAATGCGCAACTGAAGATATTTAATGTTCGTCATGAATAGCCTATGGTTTTAACGGTTGCGACAACGCTTCATTGTTAATTTTAATTGAATTTGTCGTTTTTTATAGTCTTCTGACATAATACAAATAATGAGAGGTCTTGAATGCTTCATATGAGGTATAAATTAACCTTCTTAATCAGCCGAGTTGATAAGTATTGGTTTTATTCAATTTGAAAATGGTTGTTTTCAAAAATAGAAGCGTACATTTTAAAGTTGCTATTTTGCTCTAATTGTCGGAGCTGTTACCGAGTCTCATTATTGACAGGTCTCATATCTTATCCAATTAAGTACAGCTAAATTTGTTGAATTCAGGTCTTATTTGATTCCATAATCGTTTTTTTATAAAGTGTTTTTCTAAATACAGACATCTAGTTTTGGTCGTAATTAATGCTTGCTATTATTTGATTTTTTTGTTTGTCTTGTCTAGTACTCTCATTGATGACAAGTCTCATCAGCCCTATAAACCAGCATTATTTTTTTCACTTAATTGTTTGCTGAACGATATGTGATTTTTGGGAAGTATTCCATCTCTTCTTCATTTGGTAGACAATTAAAAAAGTGGATAAGCGGGGTCGGAACATTATGTGGGGACGCACCTTAACGAGCCTCCTTGTTTACTTTAGTGTCAACTCCCGCGATACAGAGAATTTCGCCAGCGAAATGACCATTGCTGATCCCAACATTTATCAAGACAAAAAAATACCCTATAAAAGTGTTCAATGATATCACTTGTCTTTCAGAATTTTTCGTGGTAACAAACCTGAATAATAAGGCCAAGATAGAATAGAGCAAGTCACCTCATTTACATATTGAAACAGTAATTTGCCGCAATTTTCGAATTAGCAGACCCAGTTGGACAGCGGTGTACAATGAAAATGAAAACGAAATGCTTTCCCATCTATTAACAAAACATCAGCTGTCTTGGAGAGACTGATCTCCTGATCAACAAACGCTGTCAAAAAACTGAAAGAATTAAAAGAATTTTGTACTCAATTAATTGAGATAAAATTTCACAAAGCAACTCAAACAATTCATTAACAGCAAAGTTATTCAGCCATTAAACTACCACACAGTCAATTATTTATTCGTAAAACAATCAATAAACAAATTCAAAAAGTTCTAAATATGTTTTCTGTTATTATCTCCAAATGAAAGCCTTTCCTGAGGATGTGGTTCCCGCAAAAACATCCAAACTTGGATGGAACGCATTTCGACAGCAAATCGAGTCGTTCCCCTTCATTTCAAGGGTCGGTCTGGATGTCACATTGTCAGTTGTGAAGACCTCCAATTTTCTCGCACCATCCATACTTCCAACTACAAAAACATCTTCATTTCTCGGGTGCCAAATAGCTTGGAAGGGTGCAAGCCAACGACCAGTATGATTGTCATGCCTCAGTCTTAATGCAACTTTAATACTGCCAGTTGCAATAATCGATGAATCAAAAACTCGGATATAATCATCGGAGCAGGTTGTCAATATTTTGTCTCCAGTCAATGGACTGAAAAAGGCACCATGAGCTACTCGTCCGTGAAACAACTCTTCGATGCACCTTTTCTTCACGTTTCGAACATCCCAAACTTTAACCCCAAGATAATCTGCAGCTATAAGATAAGGCTTCGTGGGGTGAGTTGAGACACACTTCACGGGTTTCATTCCATTTACAAAAGTAAGCGCCGCTTCATCAGGCGATCTGGGGTCGACTATTACGACATGGCCCAACTCTTCTCCGATGCACAACGAAGTTCCGTCTTGCATAAAATCAAACCAGTGAAACCCATTTCGATCGGGATAATTCTGATGCGTAAATTTCAAGTCTTTCTCATTACACACTGTCGTGAATTCGCATTTATTCAAATCCACGCACTTTAAGGTTCCGTCAAAACTGCATGTAAAAAATTTCGAAAAGTCATTTGACGAAAATTTTAGGCACCGAACAGGCAACGTGTGAGGCTGTCGGAGGAAACAACCATTTGACTTGCTGCCTTGAGTTTTTTCAGCATCAACATCCCAGAACCCTATATTCCCATATTTATCGCCGGTTGCCAGAAGTATCTTAGAATTAGCTGGATGAAATTTGGCATCGTAAATCCTACCCTGGCAGGACCTGGCAACATCTTTATCGTTCACCTTCATTAAGGACAACTTCTCTAACAAAGCTTTAGTAGTGATACTATCAGGACGCTCGGATTTTTCAACAGCTGCAACGTTCTGCAGACAGGATTTCAATTCTTCGTAATTTGAACTGCTTCCCGCGTCATTGAGGCTTCCGTTATAAATAACATGGGGCGCAACGGTTACTTTAGGCTCAATGTAACGCTGATTCGTAACCAGATCTGATTCAACGTAAATCGGCTGAACAGGCTTGTTTTTCAAGCGAGCCGATTCGCGTCGCGGTTCATCTGTATAAACAACTTTTTCAATTCTTTTTGGTACTGTTTTTGTGAACTTCTTGGGCGCTGGCGGGGGTGCCAGAACAGACGTCTGTGCTGTCAAGTCAATTTCTTTCAAAAATTTCTCATTTTCAGCAATATTTTTCAGGCGAAGCTGCTCAAATAATGAGAGCTTTCCATAACCTTTATATTGATGTTCATTTTCCTCTTTTATTTCCTCTTTGATTTCACTGCTTTGGAAATTTACGTTTACTTCGTTGCTTAGATCGGACAAAACTGTTGCTTTTGTTTTCTTTTGTTCTTCATTCTCTTTTCCCATCGGATGTTGGCTGCTTATATGCTTTATATCATTAACTTCATGTGTTGCCGAAGATAAATCAACATTCAGTGAGTTGTCAGCCTCGAGTGCCTTCAAAGTTTTCTTACTTCGCTTCTTTTTGTTTGAAGTGTCAGATAAAACAGAATTATGCGATGAGTCTCTGGTCTCCACTACTTGTGAATCACGCTTATGTTGTACTCGTGACGATCGCCGAATATCCATATCATTAAACAGTTATCTGAAAAACAAAGAACGAAATGCAGCTGCATGGTTGTAAATTCTTTAAACATAGGATGGTCAATTTCATAAATTAGGTGACTAACAATTTAGCCTAACTGTTGCAATAAACTTTTATATATAAACTATTAAACAGATATATGTCATCACAGAACGGATATTACTTACCAAAAAGCTTTTTGGCAAGTGATTATATCTGTACCTGTCGCTCTTGTCCAAGATACACGTTTGAGGATAAGGTCACGTAAACGATTTACGAAAAAGGTGACAGCAAGCAAATTTAGTTCAAATTTCAAAACTGGAAAAATCGGTGACTATCCGAGATTGGAAATTTTGTTATAGCCCAAAAAATAACAGAAATTAAATATCGTCAATATAACCCTCAGTTGTTGTATGTAGTTTCCTTATTTTCATTCGATGCAATATGAATCAATATATTGTCACTATTAGGTTTATTGTTCCGACCCACTTTTGTGGGAGGGGGGACTATATATTCAAATGGGTTTTTTATTTTCGGTCAACTTCGGCCGATGGATATATTCATCGTAGAGATCTGTGAGTGGTATCATTAGAGAGTCCGTCCAGCGTAGAAAATGGAAATAAAAACATTTTAATTTTCGCTTTTTTCAGTGAGTAGACGAATTTTTGTGACTAGTAGACGGATTTCCGTCATTTTTCACATTTTCTGGAACTCTTGCCTAAATTTATTGTCAGTTTTGCTAAAATATGTTAAAAATGTTTAGAGAAACAGTTGCTGATTTGTTGTCTAAAGATAGAAAACAGTTAATGAAACTTTTCATCTAATTTTTGGGCTCAAATTGTCCCTACATATTTCAAAATCAGGCATATTTCATCAAAATTGCAAGAAATAAGCTTCTTTAGTCAAC
Organism: Convolutriloba macropyga; assembly: GCF_964194025.1. Lineage (NCBI taxonomy): Eukaryota > Metazoa > Xenacoelomorpha > Acoela > Convolutidae > Convolutriloba > Convolutriloba macropyga. The sequence goes on from NC_134468.1 coordinate 69,981,266, forward strand.
TTTGCTTAAATTTGCCTGAAGTGAACACCTTTAAAATGCTGACACAATCAACTTCGCCTCAAGAGAGGGATAAATTACTTCCCACTCTAATTGAAAGGTTTCTGGGTTTGAAATTTTGCCGGTTTTTAGCTAATATAACTCGATAATTAAACAAACAGCATCGTTTTTCTCTGCTTATTAAACTTTTTCGCCGAGTTATCTATATCCATTACACTGGAAATTATTTTATCTTCACCATGAACCAATAGTAATAGCAGGACTAGCTTCGGTCTGACCGTTGAAATCTAAAATCCAAAAACAATCCGGATTGTAATGAGCGGCTTTCTTAATTCCTAAAATAACTTATTGTCTTTTTTTATGTTTATTACAGCACAGAACATTTCACATCAAGGCTCATTATGGATGGGACTCATTGACGTCATAAACAATTAACAGGTGATGTTTTTACTTAAGTCGAAAGCTTATTGTCGTGTTGACTTTGAAAATCAATTGCCACAAGTTTTTCTCTTAAACTGGTCAAATAATAGCTTAGTTTCAGAACAGGGAGAATGCAGCTTCTACTTAATCAGTTTTTTTAAAATCTCTATTGCTGATTTAGGCTTCAAGAAATTATTTTCTGGCTTCGATAGCACTAGTTTCGAAAAAAAAATGATTTCTCTAAATTTGCCCAGTTTTCAGGTTTTGTCACATTATCCAATTGGTCATGGGTCTCTTACCATTTTATTGGTGCTCAAAAATTAGGCACACTTGAAAGTATAATAGCTTAAGGAATGGATTATAGTTTTAACGGCTTTCGTGAATTTATTGGATTTTATTTTTCACTTTGTCATTAATAGCCTTTTTTCTTGTAGCCATAAAATTTCTTAATATCAAGAATTTTAAATGGCATGTTATGGAGAAAAATATGAGCCTACTTTTTTAATTTTTTTTTAGTTAGCTGATGGTTTTCATGACTTAAAATGATAAATTTTTCAAGAAATATAAAGATATTTGTGTTAATTTTTCATCTGCTCTTTTCGCCTATCGCCTCTTTGCTACCTATTCTTATTAATGACAGGTCACATATCAGATTTTAGCATCGACAGGAGACACATTTGGAAATACCTATTTTTAGTGAAATGATTAGGGTTTTAATAGCTTGGAAAACGGTTTTTAGCAAAAAAAAATTTTTTGTCCGTATTTTAAGTTCTTTCTTTAAATGTATGACAAAATCTGCTTAGTGGCAGGTCGCAGTGGCTTTCTTGTGCGAATAAACAAACAAACTTAAATATTTCAATTTACAGCTGATAAAATTTTCCTGTCTTTGAAAATGATTGTTTTGAAAAAAGTATTTTTTTGCTTTGCATCTGTGGTTTCTTTTTTTATTGTTAAGCAGTCTCATTAACTACCGGTCAGATATCAAGTTTTTGGAATTGAAAGAAGTTCCAGTTGATTTAGTTCATTTTTTTAAGTAAATTTGTATTTAAAAACTTCGACGACGGTTTTTTTTGCCAATAAAAAATTATTATTGACTTTTGTCTGTGTTTGAGGTTCATTTTGCAAACGTATGACATTTTTTGACGAATAACAGGTCTCAATGACTTCATTTGGATGAATTCAGGAATCTATTTAATAATTTGAAAGAGCTGATGATTCTCATGACTTTAAAAAATATTGTATTCAAAAGTTCAAGTTTTTCTTGACTTTGCATCTGTTGTCCTTTTTGTCTATTTTTGATTATGACCTATTCTCGTTTAATACAGGTTGCATAGCACATCATTGGCGTTAAAAACGCAAATGAACACATCTAAAATCTTCAGAGAATTGATAATTGTTATAACGAGTATGACACCAGTTTTTCGAATTTTTTTCCTTTGATTTTTGTGTATTTGACATTATTTTTGTTATCGTATATTTTCTTGTTACTGACAAGTTTCCAGGGCTTCTTTTGGGGGAAAAATGAATTTTATTTATTGCTGATTGTTTTGATGACTTTGAAAGTAATTGTTTAAAAAAAGTAAGCTTGCATCTGTTGTTCTCTGTCACGCACCTATTTCGTCCCTCATAGTTACGTGATGATATTCCTTAAAATATCCATAATTAAGTGCTTTATATTAATTAATATTCAGTTAGTTTCAAGGCCATATATAGCCAGTATTCCCATCTAGGCCTGTAACCTCTAATTTGTTTATGTTTACGAAAAACAACTGCAGATTGACAGCTTTTACTAGCAAACACTTCAAGTGCCTAAAAGCCTCAATATTTACTTTTTTGAGTTTCTTGATGATAAATTCACATAATCAGTAAATAACTTCATGAGAGATAATGTACTTGGTGAAGTAATTATTCTGATAAAGTAGGTGCTAATACGGAACTTGTATATGTACTTAACAAACATCAAGAGACGTACAAAAGCCGGAAATCGCCCTACTTGAAAATCAGTAAATATTTGCGAAGGACCAATACAACTTAAGGCACAATCTTGCGGAACCCACTATCACCAGAACACCGGAGAACCAGCCTGACAATCAGTTGCCTATCGTCTTATAAAAACTTGATAAAACTCGAGAAACTTCTTGTTAAAATTATTAAATAATTCTTGCTAAAAATAATTAAAGATTGAACTGGAAATTCTCTTGAAAACCTCCAAGTTTGGTAAACTTAGTTACAGAAGAAATAGCGACTAACTTAACATTAAAAAGCAAGGCAAACTAGTGGATATATCACGCATCTGAACCGCTCAATAAAAGGCTATTACTAGCTAATTTTATTCAAAATATATCTGCTAAAAATCGCACTGTGAAACACCAAAATAAGTCCTTGTAAAATGCTAATTATTCAAGTTAATTACTTTAAATATAAACCTCAATAACACCACGAGGATCACTATTAAAAATCAGTGCGTAACATGGTGACAGGAGTTATTAACTGTTTTCTAGTTTAACGGACCGATAAGTCGATTAATTCCTTGATATTTTCGATATTTCCTTTTTTATTCTGTTGTCTTCTTTCTTTTCTTCTTCTTCATTACCTTAAGAGCCTCCAATCATCCAGAACCACATCCAGCACTTCCTTTCCGAGCAAGATGATAACACAAAAAGCAGTAACAAAGGAAAGAATGGGTGGAAACTGTGTTTGTGTCTCTGTGGACTAAGTGTAACAGTAATACAAAAGTGTTTGAGTGGACAATAACTGGAACAAACTCAACCACAGCCACCACAACGGACAAAAACAACACAGGGTATTTGCAAGCGAGGATATTGAGAGTAAATGAATTTGTAAAATTAATTTTGGTGCTTTATTTATGTCAATTTATAAAGAACAAATTCTCCCCGCTATTAATAATTGCCGAGCTTCCCCCAATTTTGTTGAACATATTGAAGGAAATAACATCAATTATACCCGTAACAGCAATAAAACACAAGCTCAGATAGTAAGCGCTTTTTCCTCTTCAGCTTATAAGTCCATCGTTATTTATGTGCTAGATAAAGATGATAAACGTGTAGCAATTTATTGGACAGCAAAAAGTCTAAATCAGAAATCTCGCAAATTTGGCCTTATCCGTCACAAACTTCAATCTGATAGAGATATTAACCTTGACAACATCATCACTGATTATCAGATAACATCAGAATAAGCTAAATTACTGAAACCATCACTTTAATATTAACTAAAAGAGGGCAAAACATAAATTTAAAACAAAATAAAAACAATTATATTCTATTTCCCCACCCAGCTCCGGAGGTTAATGAATCAAACAGTGACTTCGGTCAATTATGCTGTTGCCTATCTGAGTGCAGCTTCCACAAAGCCTGTGCGGTCGTGGTCCCCACGAATTTTCCTAAACTAAGGGGCACTCTTTAGAGGTGAGACTTCGGCGGCCCATACGGCTTCAACGATATAAGTCTGACGATTCGACCGGAGCTTTAGGAATAGGCTTATAAGCAGCCCTTCTTTATTATTTTCTGAACGAATGGTTTCAGTAATTTCTTTTCTGATATTCTTGTGCTATTCATTTAACTGTTTTCATCTCCTAAAACTCCTTAATCTCTCTATTAAGTTAAGTTAAGCGTGCTATTTAATACTTTAGAACAAAAATAAGACTGATTGAACGAAAAGTATATAATCTAATCGGGTAAAAAGCAAAATGGCACACGCGCAGATTAACATAACGCCCTTTTCCGGATCAGAAACGGACAATTTTAACGAGTTTGAACAACTAATAACAGGTGCAATCGGAGTTGCAGCAATCGCAAACGCGCAACAAGCGAACTTTTTGCAATTACATTTAAAAGTAGACGCTTTACGATACTTCTTAACCCTACCAGAGGCTACCAGACTAGTCTTCGAAGACAGTATAACAGCTCTAAGAAATAGATTCACGCAGGATGACTTGAGAGAGATCAGAATTATAAAGTTAGAGAATCAAAAGTTTAATCCAAAAACAGACACTGTAAAAAATTTCTTATTAAAGTTAAGAACTGAAGCCAATAAAGCATATCCAGCACCTGAAATAGTGGTAGCGCCAGCAGGAGCAGGTGACCCAGAGGCTCGTAGATTCGAAAGAGAGACAGCAGCAAGAGATTCTGCCCTTCAGATGTCAGAAAATCGAAAAAATGAGCAAATAAAGCGCTTCTTTATTAAGTCTATACCAAACTGGCTTAAGCCTAAGCTCTTAGAAAGGCCAGATACAGATACCATTGATCAATTATGCACCTTAGCTAGCCAACAGATTGCAATAAGGGAGATGTGTAACAGAGAAGAGTACTTCGACGACGGATTTAATGAAATAACTGAACCAAATACTGATAAAATGTTAAAAGCAATAGCTACTATTTCAAATAATCAAAAAGAACTTGAGCAGAAACTTGAACAGAGAACAGCAACTAAAAATGAGCCATCAGAACAAGGCCCAGTAAACATATTCACACCACATTACCCTCAACAAGTCTACAAACAAAGTTATAGACAAAATTTCCGCCCTCAATATCAGAATTATCGACCAAATTACCCTCAATATCAGTCTAATTACCGTCCAGTTCAGCAAAACTATCGGCCCCAGCAACAGTACGCCCCCCGTGCTAACAATTACCGAGAGTTTAGACCACAATTTAATGCCCCTAGACCGTTTCATTATAACGAACAGCCACAAACTCGTAATTATTGGACCGAACCTTCAGACAGTCCCCCATTTGTTCATGCAGCTTATGTTAATAGACCAGTTTATCGGTTCCCAACAAAAAATACCCCTCAAAACCTTCTTAGACAGGGTATAGTTTACGATAGTCCAGTACACAACCGATATAGCACTCAACAAGCAAACCAGTTTAATCATGCAAGTATTCCTCAAAGTAGAAATATGAGAGGTATGAATTACCCATTTAATCAACAAAAAAACTAATAAAGCCACTCAACTTTAAAAAACCAAATAAAAATTATAGAAACTCAGTTAATTATTATAACGAAAGCACGTCTAGTCCTAGCTTAGATAAAGTAATAGAGCCAGTTTATATTAAAAGTAACAAAAAGCGTAGAAAACGCAAAAGTAATAATAACAAAAGTAAAGTTAATAATTCTGTGCAACTCCCAAAACAAGTACCTCAATCCGCACCAAAGCCAACACCACATGTTCAGCAATTTTTCAGCATTGTCCCACTTTTAGGCAGAACATTGTCCTATGTTAAAGTTAAGTTTAATGGAGAATTAGAAAGACGCGCACTAATCGATACAGGAGCATTTGCAAACGTGATAAGTCGTGAGTTTTACAAGGAGCTAATTAATACAAATATCAATTCAATAACAGAAATAGAAAAGCCAGATCTAGATAAAGTTAAAATGGCAAACGGAAACATAGTTAAAATTGATAAAGCAATTAAAATTACATTTAAATTGGGCACACAAACATTTACAGGAGATTTCCTTGTTTTAATTGTCACAACTCCTGTAAAATTAGGCAACCCATTCTTCGTTAAACACAAAGTAAGCATCTGCCCAGGACAAAGTTACATTAAATTCCCTGATCAAACACTTCAAATAAATGAAATAAAGCCAGAAAAGCAACCCAGAAGAGTTGTAAAATGCAAAAAATTTGGAGTTTATACACAGAAAAAGCAAGTCTTACAGCCAAATCAACAAGCAGTATTAGAATGTAAGCTTTATGATAAACTAGAATCATTCACTGACCTCTGTGGGGTAATAATTCCAAACGAAATATTTGAAAAAGACAGTGAAGTAATATTAACATCCTCTTTAAGTAAAGTTGCTGAAAATAACATTCTGTACATCTATGTCCTGAACATTACCGATCACCCAATTACCATAAATAAAGGCGAATAAATAGCCAAATTTTCGTTCTTAACGTCTGATCAAGCTGAAAAGTTGTTAGAAGTAGATCCTCAACTAATTAATGTGGCAAAAATGAGCGAAAATTATTTAACAGAAATAAATCAACTAATTCAAGTTACAGACACCCCAAAAAGAAAGTCTCAACCAGCGAAACCAGCACCAGAATATGAAAAACTATGGTTCCCAACGCCTGAAACGCGCCCAGATCCGACAAACTTGTCGCCCTTGCAGAGAGATATCTATGAGCAACTGCTAAAACTGCAAGAAATGGAGAAATTAGATCCAAAGGGTAATAATCAGAATAAAATAACATTTTTGAGCAAGTTTCCGTGGGAAAAATCAGCCCTCAATGATGAGCAAAAAGCAGTAGTAGGTGAACTACTAGTTGAATTCAGTGATATTTTTGCGAAACACAGATTTGACGTTGGATATAATACAGATTTAAAAATAAAGTTAACTCCAGAAAGAAGCATACCAATTTACGAACAAGGCCCTCCAACACCAGTCCATTTGAGAAATGAGTTACAAGTAGAGCTAGCACTAATGCATTATTACGGACTGATAACAACTTTGTCTCAATCAAGATATAGTAGTCCACTTTTCGCTCAACGGAAAAATTCAGGAAGACTTAGACTATTAATTGACTTGAGAAAAGTAAACCACTTGTTGAAAAATGACTATGTGAATACCAACTTCCCGATTTCCAACATGAGTGACGCAATAAATTACTTTGCCGGGAAAAAATTGTTTACCAAACTCGACTGTTCTCAAGCATATCACTGTGTGCAAATGGCAGACGATGTATCAGTGCAACTGCTAGCATTTAACTTTGCTTCGAGAACTTATGCATATAAATGTCTTGCACAAGGATTGAATAAGTCAGTAACCGGATTTAGCTCTTTCATTAGACATTATTTGGACCCATGTTTAGCATCAGGAAACTGTACCCAGTTTATGGATGATATTGGAAATGCAGTAACAAATTCTGAACAATTGGTACCCTCTTTACGAGAAATTTTTACGTGTATACGTCAATCTGGATTAAAATTGTCACCCGAAATGTGCGAAATAGCAACTGACACAATGAAATTTCTTGGAAACAACATCAGTGCAGAAGGAATTTCACCGGAAAAAACGAAAATAACTAAATTTTTAGATAAATTTAAAATGCCGAAAACAACAAAACAAGTAAAACGATTAATCGGCTTCACGCAATTCTTCCGAAATTACATTCCTAACTTAGGTGAAAAACTAATGTCATTTTACAAGCTCCTGAAGAAGGATGCAGTAATTGAAACCACAGAAGAACATGTAAAAGCATTAGAAGTAATAAAGAAGGATCTAATGGAAGAAACGAATGTAACTTTGCGATTGCCAAAACCAGGGCTACAGTATGTAATTCTTTGTGACGCTAGTTACCACGGTGCAGGTTTTGTACTAATGGTGGAAGACTACGTAAATGAAACAGGAAAGAAAGAAAAGAAAACATACGCTCCCGTTTCGTTTGGATCGCATTTGTTTAATGCCACACAATTAAAGTTCTCAATTTATTACAAAGAGTTCTTAGCTTTGTACTATGCACTGGACTACTTTTCACACTACATTTGGGGATCAAGCAAACAAGTAATTATACTCACTGACAACAAAAGCCTCACACAATTCTTCCAGTCAAAAGTAATACCGCCATCAATTTGGAATTGTTTAGACAGAATACTCGCATTTAATATAGTATTGCTCACATTCCTGGACGCGCTAATTATGCAGCAGATTTCCTCTCCCGAATGGAGAATGATAAAACAGCAACCATGTCTTTGAAATTAACAGATAGAATTCCAGTCAGAGAAATAGAAATTGATACAGAGGCACAAAATCCTGATGTTGAACTAAACGTACTTCTAGACACTGAAATTAACGACGACGAACTAAATGGAGATGCATTGAACGCTCTCAAAAAGATTGGACTTTATGAAGAATACAAAAAACGTCAAAGTAACTTACCAGTAACAGAAATTCAAGGGCTCTTTAAACTAAAAAGAAAAACAGAAATAAATTCAATTGAGTACCCAAATCCATTAGATGAGTTCCCAGATCTTACAGACAACTTAATTAGCCTTAATTTAGCAGAAGAGCAGCAAAAAGATACAGACCTTAGAACAGTAATAAACTGGCTTCAACAAAACAATCAACAACCAGACCTAAAGTATGCTACAACAAATTTGAAAAAGTATCACAAACATTTAAACAGATTAATTCTTGAAGGGAATGTCTTATACCGGAATTTTTATGATGATACTGGAAAAGTACTTCATAAACAATTCTGCGTACCTAAGCATTTGTGGAAAGAGACTATATATAGGCTCCATAATTCACAAACAGCAGGTCACTTAGGCATCAAAGCAACAATTCAGGAATTTAGAAAGCTATTTTATTATCCAGGCTTCACCGAACATTTCATAAGTTTCATCAAAAACTGCCTCACTTGTCTTCAACTTAACAGAGTACCAAAAAGCCATATTACACCAAAGTTACAACCAGTCAGTTCACTACAATCATATCAAGGAGATATGCTCCAAATAGATTTAGTAGGCCCCCTAAAGTCATCGCAATTTAAGTATGTTTTGAGTGCAATAGATGTCTTCACAAAGTACCTATTCGCAGTTCCATTAACAAATGGATATGCCAACACAGTAGCCCGAGAACTAGTAAAGGTGTTCTTCCAACACAGCTACATTCCTCAAACAATACTTAGTGACTTAGGAACTAACTTTACTTCTGAATTAATGTCAGAATTAGCAAGTTTACTAGAAGTAAAGCTAAAACATGCCTCACTAAAGCACCCTCAGACTATCGGAGCAGTAGAACGATCTCACGGACCACTGAAACGAATTCTGAAACTTAATACAGAAGAACAATGGAAAGACTGGCATAAATATGTTCCTCTTGCAACCTTTATCCATAATACTTCATATCATTCAGCGACAAATTGTTGTCCTTCAACTTTATTCCATGGCAGAGAACCCATAAAACCCCTTGACATACGGTTCTCCAGAAAAGTAATGGATGCAGTAGCAGTAAACTCTGACTTTGTAAATGAACTGCAAGATGCCATGATGCAAAAGTTTGGAGAAAACAAAGAAAAACTGACGACCGCATACCTGAAGTACAAAAAGTATTATGATCAAAAAGCTTCAGCGAAACCGATTCCGGAGAAATCATTCTGTTTACTTTTAAATCCTAAGCTACTAGAACAATCAACAGTAATAGCTTCCCAAGTACAGAAATGGCTCCCGCTATATAAAGTGGAAAAAGCCCTAACTGATTCTAATTACATCATTCGAAAAGTAAATACGAACTACACCCAATGTGTTCATCGCATCAGACTGAAGCCAATTAAACCAAGTGAACCTCCTGAAGATCTTGAAGTCATCAATCCTGTAAACTTTCAACCTGATCCGTCGAGAAGACAACACATGGAACCTGACCTATTTGATAAACATATCCCAGAATTAATCAATGAGCAAGAAACAGAGATACAACAATCCAAGAAAGTGAAACAAGATCCAGTCAGAGTGACCATAAATGTTCCTCTAGGTGGACCATTAGCAGGACCAGCAGTAGCAGCACCTCCAGCAGCACCACCGGCCCCACCAAGTGTAGTAGCACCAGCAGTTAGACCACGAACTGCCCCAGTTAATCTTCCAGTATTTGATTCCTCAAGCTCAGATGAAGCAATTCCAAACTTATTTAATGAAAATAGCAGTTCAGACAAAAATTTAGCTGACCTAAATCTGGATGCAGAACAAATTGCCCAAATACCAGTTAATCCACTAATTGCTGACGAAATTAGACATCAAGAACCAGAAGTTCGTGTTCCTCTTGTATCATCTTCATCAGATGATGAAATGTTCCTACCAGATCAACGGCCTCGCCCGTCAATAGAACCATTCGATAGTGACTCGCCTCCAGAAACACGTGAAGAACAATTTGCGTTAACTGATAGAAAATTAAGAGCCCGACCTTATCACCCTAAACGACAACCAGAAAAAAGTGCTTTCAAATCACCAAAATACCAACAGAAGAAAAATGTCCAAGGATTTAAAATAACTAGACAAATATGGTTACACGATGAAGATAGAACAAACCCTTACCTAACCAACCAAGTTAGAAGATCAGGCAGTCCTAGACCAAAAAACGCACGTGCCAGACTGGAACAAGAAGAAAAACGTGAAGCAATAAAAGCATCAGCACAAGCAGCACAACAGTCAAATACACCAAGCAGAGAGACAAAACTAGATCAAGTTAGAGCAAGTATAGCAAAACATTCAGGGAGAAAGCCCAGCAGTTCAGCAAATAAACCAGTAACTAGATCTCAATCGAAAAAACCTTCACCAGGCTCATCTAATCAAAATCTAAACCATTTTAGCCAAGAAATAAATGCAACATATCTAAGTTCTCCAAAAGATATCTTATATTCACCACACTCTTTTGCACACTGTATATCAGCAGACTTTGCAATGGCAAAGGGATTAGCCCGACAAGTCAAAATCTGGTACCCAGCAGCCCCAAGTGCAATTAGACTTAGATATCCACCTGATATTGGCTCAGTTTTAATTTACTTCGACCCCATTTCTGAACGTTATATCTTCAGTTTAGTTACCAAATTCAAATACTACCACAAACCCACTTACGAATCAGTATTAGCAAGTCTCTATGAACTGAGAGAAATAGTAATAGATGCAGGAATTACACACTTAAGTCTTCCAAAACTCGCCAGTGGCTATGATAAATTGGATTTTAACATCATTTTTGAGCTTATATGTCAAGTCTTCGACCCTCTACCCATAACCATCTATATCCATTAGTATGTACAGACCCAGTACAGTCCAGCAGTACCCTTCATCCGCCCCAAAAGCCCAACAAGCCTGAGCAACTTAGCCCTAAAGCCCAAAAATTGCCAAAAAACCGAAAATTTTTGACCTCAAAATCCAGTTATTTTGATATATCTCCAAAACTACTTGTCCGAACCTGGATTAACCTATTGTTCTGAAAATCCCTTATCCAGTAAAAGCGATTCCAGCCATTATTGACCCCATTCGACCCGTTCTAAGTACCAAAAACTTAGCCTAAAATTGACCCTTCCGAAAATCCTAGGTTCACTTCAGAAAAATAATCATAATATTGTGAAAAATGCCCCGATCACCCCAAACTTTTGCGCTGCAGCATTTTTCAAGCCGAGGAACCGACATGCAGATTTTGAAACGATTTGGAGAACTTTAAAAATCGAGTGACGCTGGAGCCCTCAATTTTTGACACTTTTCGAATCCGCTCGAATTCAATGATAACTCCTACAAAAAACCTTCAATTGACCCATTTTATAGCCCTAGACCATCCTACTGCTCACGCTTGACATCCCAGTACCCAAAAATCCCGTCAAAAATCAATAAAATTTGAGTCATGACAAAAATATCGAACCCTACCAAAGTGCGTTAAAATTGATTAAAATGTAGTGTAAATTATATATCCCAAAAACATGCCAAAAACTGTCCCAAATGCCTCCAGCAGCTACCCCCAGCTGCCACCTACATGGTACAACCTCAAACAACCGTTAAAACCCAATATTTCCAAGTATATGTTGAAAAATGACGAAAAAACGAAAATTGCGCTTCTGCTTCAATCCTCCGCTTCAAAAATTTTGTCAATTTATTCTCCACCTGACCCGATAAAAGCCACCTATACCCCCTAAAACCCTAGTGCGACCCCCCACTAGCTTTGTAGTACCATAAAAACCAGTCCCAGCTCGTCCCAGTATCAACCGTGAAGACTTAAACCCAAATAAGCTCTGAAATCGCCACAATTTTGTCAGGAAAAATTCAGTTATTTCCAGCTAGAGTCAATATTATTAACTTCTGACAGCAATTAACCATACCATCAGCACGCCCACATCTATAGCTCTCAGAATATGCACTCCCAGCCCCCTAGTGCCAATACAAGCTGAGAAAAGACTGCCAAAGTAATGAAAGTCACAAAAAATCGAGTGAAATTTCCAAAAAAAGTGATCAAACATGCATCTTAATACCCGAATATGCCCAATTTTATTGTTAATTCAGTTAGCCTCACTTATGAGCAGTCCAACCATAGCAATATCAATCATTCTGAACAAGTTCTTCATAGCCTCATAGCCAATAACCTATCCCCTATCTGAGCCTTTTCAAAAAACCCAGGTTCACTGCAGCAAAAACGTTATAACTCGTGAAAAAATAGTTGAAACTGCCCAAATTTTTGCGCTGCAGGGTTTTTTGAGCCGATAAAGCGATTCACCAATTTTGAGATCAATCGAAGCATTTTAAAAATTGAGTGACGCTGGGCCCCTCAATTTTGGAGACTTTTTGAAAATTCACGCACATGTTCATAAAATCCAAAATATTGATTGAAAACCTGATATTATTAGCCTAAAACATCCGCATGCTCAAGCTCTACACGCCCATTTTAAAAATATTGAAAATTGTTAAGTAAAAAGTTGAAATAATAGCAAAATACTGAAGCTTACCAAACTCTTCTCAAATTCGTCAAAACAGAGCCAAATTTAGAACATAAAAATAGTATCAAGTAGCCGAATTATGAGCCCATATCCAATATTCAGTCTCCCTAGTAGTTACCCAAGCCCAATAAACCCATACAATTGCACAGAAATTCATAAATGTTGAAAAAAGTGAAAAAATCGAAAATTGCAGATATTTCTTAAAATTTGGTCAGAAATTCTAAAGTGAAAAACTCAATATATTATAGTCAAATAATGCATTAAACCACACCAATAGCTGCCACCAACATAGTACTCACTAGTATGACCCACAATTCCTGTCAAAAGTCAATTATCTTCAATCTATGTCAACTTATGCACCAAACATGACGCTTCACAAGAAAAAATTCAGTACATTTCACAGAAAAACTGGTATAAAATCTAAGTTAATCAACTCCAAACCTACCAAAATGCTACCCCTGATAGCCACAGATATCAGTAACAACAGTTAGCACCTGATTTAGGCCACTAGAGAATCACCAGACTGACACATGTCTCGAAGAAGCTCAATTAGTGGAAAAATCATGCTTGAAAATTTGCATTTTGGACGCAAAAATCAATGTTCTGACCCAATAAATAACTTCAAACCCTATAATCCAGTAACATACATTAGTACCAAGCACAGACAGTACCATTTTAACCATTCAATACCGATAATGTATGAACAGTGACGACTTATTCAGACCGAAATTTCATGATTCAAAAATAGCCAGGTTCAGATCACGAAAACAATCATAACTTCGTGAAAAATGCTTAAATTGCGCCAAATTTTTGCGCTGCAGGGTTTTTTGAGCCACTGAAGCGATCTGCCAATTTTGAGCCCGATTGGAGCAATTTAAAAATTGAGTGACGCTGGAGCCCTCAATTTTTCGCATTTTTCGTTTTTTCAAACATCAGTAAAAAAGTTGACCAAAAAGTGTCCAAAAACCTGAATTTATTGCATAGTTATTCCCCACCGATGTCTACTGAGTGGGCCAAGCCAAAAAATTTGCCCAAAGTTCAATAAAAATTGAAAAATTCACATATTTACCACACCAGCCCTGATGCGGAAAAATCACCAAAATTACGAAAAAATCACATGTGAAAATTAGTACCAAATACTCTTCCAAACCAGTTCAAATTACACATTACACACAAGTGCTGCTAACAACCAGGACAAGTATCGAGAACCATTAGAGCCAGTCTATGATCAATAATTGACAAGTAAATTAAATTTAATTCTCAAAAATCAAAAAAGTCGTTATGTCACCAGAATTTCACTTTCACAAATATGTCATTATAAAGTCACACACTGCAATTAAAATGTTACCACACCTTCACACATTTCACAGCTGCTAGTTCCAACAGTCAAATCCAATTAACAAAGCTACAATTGACAAATAATAAGTAAAAACTCACCTATAGATGAAACTAAACTACATGATGAATATAATTGCACCGACACTAGTCAATTCTCATCGGCGCTATCCTCAGCTACGGCACCACGACCACTAGTACACTGACCGGACTGACCCCTTGTCCTAGTAGAACGAGTCACGTACCGCTCAGCATCCTCCAACCTGTTTAAATGTCAATATAATGAACAAAAAGCCCGAAAATTACATAGAAAATACGATAAACCTGCACAAAAACAGCTAAATACTCACTTTGGAAAGTCTACGATTGGCTCACAATGGTACCGATACTCATTGTCGATGAATTTCCCGATGCACTGGATCAATACAGCAGGAGCGGTGGTTTTAGCATTGATAGAATGCCTGTAACACACCCAGCCGCCCCCCATTTCCTCAGTATACTGCCAATAAATAATGACGTTGCATCCCAGGAAAGAAGCCATACCGACAAACTAAACAACAAAACCTCAAAGAGTACCTACCTACACATGCACATATCAAAATTAATAGTAATTACAATAAAACTTTACCCAGAACTCGGCCAACGACCCATTATCTTCACTCTCAGCAATCTCATACTCCGACACAAAGTACCCTAACTGGTCCTTTACAAGCTCAGAGAATCCAGGCGAACGCATCTTGGCCACAATAGCCAAGCGTACAGCGCGAACATTATGCTTGGGAACCTTCTTGTCTGCAAAAAACCAAACAAATGTGAATTAAAATAATAAACTTAGTGAAAATTGCGACAAAACACAACAAATACCTGACTTCCGACCAGTTAATGTATAGTACAGAGCACTGAGAGCACACAGACCACCAACTTCGGCCCTCACACCAGCCGCACCAAGCAACTTTGGAGTTTTGAATGACACTATGTCCACATGCTCAGCATAAATGTCATTGTAAAACTCGTACCCCAATTCGGCACACACATTTGCACGAAGATTTGCACGGAAAAAAGTGCAGTGCACCTCTTTGCCGAACATTTTCTTCACGAAACATGGCACACACTCACGATTAGCTCTAAACAATAAGCATACACCACTTCACCACTAGTAAAATACTACAACTACTACACAAACTAAAGAAAAACAAATAAAAATATAAATAATTATTATAAATATATGCAATTACCTTTCAACAGCGGCCTGCAATCCTCCCATTGACCGTGGAAAGAAGAACCCAGCAGCTTTCAGGCCATCGACTTGTGACCTCACACGAGTAATGTGCTTTGCAGAAGCACTAAACCCAACATGAAGCGAAGCCAACTCCTGAGACACCATCTGCTGAGTTGGAATTTCCTTCTCCTGAACTTGCATCTCGTTGCCCACCTTCACTTCCACTTTGTTCATCAACACCTCCCGATGTACGGCCAATTCCGATGTTCTCACGTTCTTTGTCCCCAGTACCATATGTTCTGCTTTGTCCCGATAAGCTCGTCGCTCCTCAGATGACCGAACAAATGATGGATACATCCATTCAGACTGAGACAACGACTTACTCGCAAGAAAGTCAGAAAATCCTCATACTGGGCAACATCCATGATTCACAATAACTATCTGAAAGTTTAAAAATTGAGTCAAACTAGTTATTAAGCAAGCAGAAAACTAAAGTTTTAAGTCAAAAATGAACAATCACAGGAATAAAAACACACAAACAGAACAAATTACGCAACAAATGCCAAGGACATTTAAATACCATTCTATAATGACCGCTAATAGTTAATAACACATGCCGCAAAACACACAACAACGCTCTGAACACACAATTACACCCTTCACAAGCATTCATTTATTTACTACGCCTCTCTAATTCTTCTTTTTGTCCCCTACCTATATCCTCAATCCCCCCCACAAAACAAGTCTTGATATATTAATTACTACCATATTAATAAGCACCTTATTAAATATTAGTAGCACCAAGTATATTAGTCAGTATATTAGGCTATATTACACCAAACTACAACTAAACATATACAGCTAAAAGTCAGTTAATAAGTTAAATAAATAAATATAAATAACTAGTTATACTGCCGTCTCCCCCATCTCAACTCCTCCCTCATCTTCCTGATCTTCACTCTCTCCTCCCTCTCCCTCCTTCTTCCCGCACATCATCCTCTCCTTCTACTTCTCCACATCCCAACAATCCCGAATAATAAGAATAATAATATGAATACTATTAATAATATTGAGTCCCAATTCCAACTACTTCCTCCGTCTTCTAAGCTAATATCTACAGTTGAACTATTATTGATATTACACCCTGGGTGACGCAATCGAGACCAGTGAACCCGGTTCCTTGACACAAACCTGGTCCCGTTGCCGCAGCACCCCAGAGTGATATTATTCGGCCCGGCAGTAATATTGAAACACATATTGATATTAAATAACCTGAAAAACTTGAAAAAACATGTAAAGACTGCATAATTCGACCCCCCCCCAACCACTATCCCCATCATCACACACCCATCATTCAACCAAATAACCACACTTCGACATGTTTAAACACCATATTCAGTAGTAATATCAATAAATACACACATCAGCACACATCACCTAAAAGTAAAGTACACCTGAAATAAACAAACATCACATAAACAAGTGCCATATTGAGAAAACTAGATCTAGAAGCCCGAGTAAAAGTAACTGAATGAGCAAATAAACACCGGAAGACCAAATAGAGCCAGTTGAAACACTCAGAAGAGCCACATCAGTAGAAGATTGTCCTGAAACATAGTCGATATTATTGAAATATGAAAATGTTACTCACAATTGTGTTGAATCTCTTACTTTTAGGCCCCACTTTTGAAACCCCGATTAATACAGAAGCAGCTCTGGATAAAGGCATCATCTTCCATAAAGAAGGAAAGATTCTGATTACCGAAAAGTTCATAAATGTGGAATTTTTAGTACCGTTTCCTCGCTATAATTTCACTATCAGACAACAAGTAGAGACTCTACTTAATGAACTCTCGAAAAAATGGATCACGCAATCGGAATTTTGCAACCTTACCCATAGCACTACTTACCGGAACCAAACAGCTGCCTTCAATGTTGATTGGCTTTACACGAAAATACTCAATGAAACCAAAGAAGCCGAAATTGAAGTCCTAAAATTGTGCAACGAGACTGAAAAACTCCTTACTAGAGTCGAAGAAGACCCTCACACTCGACAAAAACGAGCCGCCCCGCTTGCAATAGCAGCCGCAGTTGCTGGAATTGGACTCTTTGGTCCAGGAATCGCAATGAGTAGCGGAGGATGCGGTGGAATTACAGGAATTTTCTGATCTTGTCAGCGAACGTCCCAAAATGCTGAGAACATCGACAGATTAGCCAACAATTTCAACAGCCTCAATGACTATGTAATGGAAATCAGCGCACAAACCGATGAGAAATTCTTTCTAGTTGCTGACGAACTTGCAAAGGTTTACAAAGTTCAAAACGAAATGCAAGAAAACCAGAACAGAAACTGGAAACTAGTAGAGGAACAGTTTGCAATTATAGATCATAATCTGAATGCACTAGCCTCCTGTATGGAAATTCAATTATCACAACAACAATTGAACTTTAACTTTGACACAGCAGCATCATTACTTCTCACTCTTTATGCAGATATTAAAAGTTACAGAGCAGCCTTATATTCTTTTCGAATTAATGTTATAAATGCCATCCCTACGTTACTTGACAAACGTCTTCCAATCTTATTAGTACCTCGTAAATCTTTGATAAAGATCCTTGATGCAGTCCATGACAGCCAAAAGAACGCCCCAGATCGTCTAACTTTGGCAATACCCATGACTGACATCCTTTCGTACTACGATGCGAAATTAGTACAAGAGATTTCGACAGTTGAAGACGGACTTTTACTGACACTAGCCATTCCCCTAGCCTCTAGCCAGACAGTGTTCGAAGTTTATCGTGCAATAGTAATCCCTATGCCTCAAAAGGACTCCGTAGACGCCTTACGATATGTAATAGAGGGAGAGTACTTAGCAATCTCAGAAGGACAGATGGAAACAACAGTACTGACGAAAGCTCAGTATGACAACTGCCTTGGATCGCCACGATACAGAATCTGTCATGAGACAATGGAAACCCACCTAGGATTCTCCTCGTGTCTAGCAACCCTCAAGTTTCACCACACAATCTCAGCATTGAAAGTATGTGATACAGAGAAGGTTTTGTTACCCAACCCAGAACGAGCACAGAACCTTGGATACGGAATTTGGCTCCTAACATCAGCTTCAAGTGATTTTACCCTTAGTGAGATTGGTATGGATGAAAATGGTCAACACACCAATATTCCTCATAAAGGTTGTAACATCTGTTTAATAACATTAAAATGTGGACATACAATGTTCAGTGACAACATTAAGATTCGAGCTGATTTACAAAGTTGTCAGTACCTTCCAGCAACCAGAATTAATGTTAAATTACCAGATCCACTTGCCCATTTAATTGATTCAGTGCCTAACATACACGAACTTCCGAAATATGACTCTCCCACCGAAGCAAATCTCGATTTATTGAAGAAAGTTAAAACAGAATTTATTTACTCGAATCGAAAGTTATCAACAGAATCACTAGACGCTATAGCAAAGCCCATTACAACTGAAATGAAGTCATTTAAACCAGCACTTATTGACAAACTTGAATCTTACGTTCCGATCAAACTTTCTCTCTCGTTAACAATCATTGTCTTTATCGGAACTCTAGCGTTACATATTTTCTTCATGTTCTTATACCATAAAGTAGCCTTTTTACGACGAATGGTACCGAATTTCATGAAGCTTAACGGAACCAATGTACCGCTAAACCCATTAGTTTCCGTGCCCAAACATCTAAAAGCAGATGTAGTCACAACTCTTGCCAAACAGCTCAAGCAACCGCCAACAGTCATCTCTCCAGAAGAACTTGGAACCCTCAAACGACAACGACGAAATTCCATGCCTGCAACTTCTACCATATCGCTCAACACCATGGACCGATTTAACACAGATGACGAAATGGATCATCAAGCTCAACCCCGAGAGGAGAGTATGCTTTAAGCTCTTGAAAGTCTTATATAGTTCGACAAGTATTATTCTTTTAACAGTTAAAATATCCCCTCATTCATTAAGTTCTCATCATAAGTGATTTAAACCAATAAATCAGTACTCCAACCCTAGAAAATTAACCAGAGCTGTTAACCACTTATTCAGTCAGTTCAAATGTTTTCAAAGTTTAGAGCTATTACTCAGTGAAATAAGCATGATAAATTTCAGTGCTAATCTTAATGTGTTCTCTAAACCCTAACTCTACCTTCTATTCTCACTATTTCCTCAACATTAGCGCATTTTGACATTCTTAATGTTCCTTCAAAACCCTTAATTTTGTCTTAACCCTCTTTATTTTAACCTTGTCTTAACTTAAACTTTATTTCTCTTATCTTCTTTCATTGTCTTTACCTTAAATGCTTTCGTTCCAAAACTCTTTTCTAAGAAAATATAAATTGGGTGGCTCCAACAAAAATATGTGTATATCCTTATACTTGTGCAGATTATATGTTTTATAGAAAAATTGTAAAAACCCAGTTCCTTCTCAAAATTTTCATGGAAAATTTTCCTAAAGTTGGGTAGTGTCACGCACCTATTTCGTCCCTCATAGTTACGTGATGGTATTCCTTAAAATATCCATAATTAAGTGCTTTATATTAATTAATATTCAGTTAGTTTCAAGGCCATATATAGCCAGTATTCCCATCTAGGCCTGTAACCTCTAATTTGTTTATGTTTACGAAAAACAACTGCAGATTGACAGCTTTTACTAGCAAACACTTCAAGTGCCTAAAAGCCTCAATATTTACTTTTTTGAGTTTCTTGATGATAAATTCACATAATCAGTAATTAACTTCATGAGAGATAATGTACTTGGTGAAGTAATTATTCTGATAAAGTAGGTGCTAATACGGAACTTGTATATGTACTTAACAAACATCAAGAGACGTACAAAAGCCGGAAATCGCCCTACTTGAAAATCAGTAAATATTTGCGAAGGACCAATACAACTCAAGTCACAATCTTGCGGAACCCACTATCACCAGAACACCGGAGAACCAGCCGGACAATCAGTTGCCTATCGTCTTATAAAAACTTGATAAAACTCGAGAAACTTCTTGTTAAAATTATTAAATAATTCTTGCTAAAAATAATTAAAGATTGAACTGGAAATTCTCTTGAAAACCTCCAAGTTTGGTAAACTTAGTTACAGAAGAAATAGCGACTAACTTAACATTAAAAAGCAAGGCAAACTAGTGGATATATCACGCATCTGAACCGCTCAATAAAAGGCTATTACTAGCTAATTTTATTCAAAATATATCTGCTAAAAATCGCACTGTGAAACACCAAAATAAGTCCTTGTAAAATGCTAATTATTCAAGTTAATAATTTTAAATATAAACCTCAATAACACCACGAGGATCACTATTAAAAATCAGTGCGTAACATTCTCTTTTGTCTGTTTGTTACCTAATCTCAAAAATTACGGGTCAAATATCACGTTGATGGCATCAAAGGAAAGCAAAATTTAAGATATCTAATGTTTTAAGTGCATTCATGGTTTTAAAGGCTTCGATACTGGTTCTTCAAAAGCAATTTTTTCATTTGATTTTTCTTCGAAAATGATTTTGTTTTAATTTTTTTGTCTGTATTTGACGTTCTTATTGTAAACGTAGGACATATTCTGATAAAAAAATTTCAATGGCAACAATTTGACAAAAGAACAAACCTAATTATTGAATTCAATTTTTAGCTAATGGTTTTTTTATGACCTTCAAATTAATTGTTTTCGAAAAGTACAAACATTGTTTTTAACTTTGATCTTTTATTGTCTGCTTGATAGTCTCACTAATAAACGGTCACATGTCAATTTTTTGTTATTCAAAAAACGCACAACCAAACATTTTATATTCTTACGGCAGATATTATGGTCATAACGGCTTCGACATCGTTTTCTCGCAATTTTTTTGTGAGTGCTTTTTTCTATATTTCTCGTTCGTTCTGTCGTATGAAAACAATCTTAACAATGACAGGTCCCAGTGTCTTATGTAAAGGAGTTAATTCTATTGATGAACAACGAACTAGTTATATTTTTTAGTTCAGGTTTTATCTGACGCTATCAAAACTTTTCAATTAAGTTTTTCTACAAATAGAAATCGAATTTTGGATATTTTAAATGCTTGTTGTTGTTCTTTGATCTTTTTTATTTTGTTTCTTTGTCTTGTCTTGTATTCTTAATAAAGGCGAACATTCACGGCCCTCTAAAGCGGCATTTTTAAATTCCACTGAGTGATTTGAGTTGGACGCCAATTTTTTATTTATACACTTGTCGAAAAACACTTTGAACACTGTCGAGTTTTTGAAAGTTTTCTATCCCTTCCTCGTTTGGTAGACAATTAAGCCGAAAAAAAATGAGCGGGGTCGGGACATTATGCGCAACCACACATTACTGAGCCTCCTTGTTTAGAATATTCGCAAGTTCCGTTACTAATTAGTTACGATTAATTTGAGAAATCAAACTTTCAAGAGCTAAGTTAACAGTTAAGTAATTGAATGGTTAAGGGATTGAAAAAATTGAGACCTTATTCTTTTCATTGACAAACTTCCACGTCAGCGTAATTAAAGGATTCTTGAGTCCCACGGGATCTTTTCTGTCCCCCAAAAATTTTCTCCAAAAACAATCTCTGCCATTGGCGCTTATACCTTGTAACTGTCCTAACTGCACAATAGAGGGACAACTAAACTCATGGAGACTGACTTCTACTGATTTAAATGAAGCAAAAATTGCTTAGATATCAACTCAGCCAAATATTTACTACTACGACATGCTGATAGTAGTGACGAAAAAATCACTGCTATCCACGAAAAAATGATATTATTATTGCTATACTGAAGGGTCGGAGGGAGGTGTCCCGACTGTTGATGATTAAAGAACAGATGATAGAAAAATGGAAATTTTCCAGCAAAGTCAAGATGAAAAGAACCAGAAACCTCTTTCATCCGTCACGTGCTACCCGAATCCATTCGCAATCTCCTCTCTATAATCCTGGTTCAAAGTTGGACAGCTCGACGTCATAATTACCAAACTTAAAAGCCAAAGAGTACAGTAACACGCATTTTAATATAGAACCTAAGAGGGAGTAATTTTAAGGTTAAAATGCCGTTTTTCATTTAAAAATCAATATTATAGCAAACTAAGCAACTTTTCAATTTTCTTCACTTGCTTTGTTTTGGTAACACTGCCTGAGAGCAGTAGGTAATTATCGGTACAAACGTAACCGCAATAAAGATTAAGTTTTGGTTTTTGCTAACACTTGTTCGAAATATTTTTGATTTTCATCCAAAATCCTATTTGTTCCCTGAAAACGCACTTTCCACTGCAGGAAAATTTTGGTGAAAATTGGAGCCCACGATCACGCTGATTGTTCACTCGCTCTAGCAAAAAGTAATCAAAATACGTTGTTATAATTCCATTGACGTTCAAGAGGTGCCTGTTTCTATAATTTAGTCTCATTCGCTTTTCTTTACACCAAGTTGACAAGTTGGTTGCCGCGGTTTCTGTATAAAATTGCTTCGCACTTTTTAGTTTCATATATGCATGTCAAGGACACTGTGACTTCTCGTTAACAAAGCCCGGCATTTCACAACAATTATCGTCAAAACCTGACGGAAGTAGTCGACTTCTCAAAAACCTTTTATAGCAACAAACAAGCGAAACAAAACGAATCAAATTTAATTTTACTTTAATAATACACAATCAAAATAGTCCTAAGCATCCCCCCAATCCCAACAGCATTCATTAACAATGCAAAACCAAAACAAATGACATCGGTTAGCTACTCAGGCAAGTAATTAAGGAAAATGATGATGAAAAAGGTTGTAGTATTGAACCCTGTGGGAAGCCACTAGTAAAACAGATACCTCATTGTTAATTGTCACATATTGTTTCTGGTTCCTTAGATAAAACGAAATTAGTTCGATTAATTTTCCTCAAATGTCAATTTTATCAAACTTTTGCATCAGGACGTTGTGGTAAGGTGTCAAAAGCTTCGCAAAGCCAATATACAAGATAGTTAAGACTAACTGCTTCATTGTCAATTTTCTTACACTGTATCCAGAAGGAGAATTATTTGTAATGTTGCCGATCAGTTTTATCGGAAAAGAAACTCATTTTTATAGAAATGGTGTTTTACAAGTTCAGAATTATCAACAAAAATAATAACTTTAAACATGCAAATTAGAAATCTTATGAGTTGATAGCAGTTTGTTTACTTCCGATTGTTTCCCGTCATTAAAAATTGGGCTTATCTGACTTAGTTTCCTATATGTGGGATGGAATCCCTTGCTAATATTTGATCGGAATATGATTGTGGCCCGTTGGCCCGTCTACGTAAAGTATCTAATAAAATGTGAAGTCAACGCCCAGAGAACGCAAAACTTGCAAAACACCAACGTCAGAAAAGCAAAATTTCTGTCAAATCAGAAATAGAAACCTGGAAATCTTTGTTACAATCAAGTTTCGCGCACAATACAATTACGTAACATCACCAGAGAAGATTGTTAAATTATGTTGCGATTACTTTTTACAAACCGTGATTTTCGTTAAATGGCGTCGAATTTAAAGTTTTTTTAGCTTTATCAAATTGGCATGGATAGCTTTTCTATAAATTTGAAGCCAAAGATCTTGCAATACAAGATTTCATATAAAAAATCACAAAACAAAAAAACATCCAAATAAGTGGCAAAATTAACGGAAGAAAATCAATAATCACCAATGTAAGTTGTAATAATTTTTATAATTTTCACAAGGGTAGCACTTTGTTGTAAAAAATCTTCAACGCTAAAAACAAAAACTCAACCGAGAAGAAACTTCATTTTTGGATGGTTTTAATGACAAACTAGGAGTTTTCAGGTTAAAAACGGCCAAGTTACAGATAGAGTTTACTAAAACAGACAACACTGCATCCCCACAGAATATAAACAAACATTTTGCATCAAAAAAATTGACGCATTATTAAAAATAGAACAAAGTTTTAAATTAAATAACAGTAAAAAGAGAGGCTATTTTCGATGAAATTCTTTTTTAATTTTTTAAAGAGAGCATGAGTCAATAGTTAGAGTCCGTTGAAGAAAATTATTCATCACAGTTCAGAACAATTATTCAGCTTAATTTTTTTCTGAATGCTTCAAGCTCCGAAGAATGTTTTCTCTGGGGCTGAAAAAACTTCCTAATTTGTTGATTTTTTATTAAATCCCAGTTAATAGGTATTAACCTAAATAAAAATTAAGTTGGTGAAACTGGGAGCCCAAAGTGGCGTTGATTGTTCACTCGATCTAAAAAATGGTGATCAAAGGCGCAGTTATACTTCCATTGACGTTCAAGAGGTGCATGTTTCTAAAATAAAAGTCTCATTTGATTTTCATTACATCAAGTAGACAAATTTGCTGCCGCAGTTTTTGTATTATATTGCTTCGCACTTTTTAGTTTCATGTCATCAGCAAAACCAAAACCAATCCCAATATATAATAGATATAAAATAATTTCTCTTCTGATTTTAATGAGGCAGACCAAGTCAAAAGACAGTTGAACGAGAACATTAATATTGAAGATGAAATAATTGTTCCAAATTGTTCTAATTTCTTTAAAAAATTTGAATCAATAAAGTTTTCACAAAATTAACCATAGATTTTCAAATGGCCAGATAAATAGTTTTCTTATAAAGGGACATTTGATAGTCGGATTTTGTATCAAAAACTGAACATTTTGTATCAAAAAAAATGAGGCATTATTACAAGTGGAACAAAGTTTGAAAATAAATAACAATAAAAAGAGAGACTATTTTTGATGAAGTTTATTTTTAATTTTTTAAAGAGGGCATGAGTCAATAGTTAAAGTCCATTGAAGAAAATTATTCATCACAGTTCAGCACAATGATTCAGCTTAATTTTTTTCTGAAAGCTTCAAGTTTTGAAGAAAGTTTTCTCTGGGGCTGACATAACTTCCCAATTTGCTGATTTTCATTAAAGCCCAGTTAATAGTTATTAACCTGGAAAGATCTCAAGTTGGTGAAACTTGGAAACCAAAGTGGCGTTGATTGCTCACTCGATCTAGAAAAGGGTAATCAAAGGCGCCGTTATACTTTCATTGACTTTCAAGAGGTGCATGTTTCCATAATTAAGTCTCATATGATTTTAAATTCACCTAAAAGACAAATTTGTTGTCGCAATTTCTGTATTATATTGTTTCGCACTTTTTATTTAAATGTTAGCAGCAAAACCAAAACAAACGACATCGGTTAGCTCTTCTATCAAGTAATTTAGGAAAATGATGATGAAAAGAGGTTCTAGAATTAAACCCCATGGGAGGCCACTAGTAAAATATATACCTCATTGTTAATTGTCGCATATTGTTTTTGGTTCCTTAGATAAAACGAAATTAGTTCGATTAACTTTCCTCCAATGTCAATTTTATGAAACTTTTGCATCAGGACGTTGTGGTAGGGTGTCAAAAGCTTCGCGAAGCCAATATACAAGATAGTTAAGACTAACTGCTTCATTGTCAATTTTTTACACTGTATCCAGGAGGAGAATTATTTGTAATGTTGCCGATCAGTTCTATCGGAAATGAAACTCATTTTTATAGAAATGGTGTTTTACAAGTTCAGAATTATCAAAAAAATAATAACTTTAACCATGCAAATTAGAAATCTTATGAGTTGATAGCAGTTTGTTTACTTCCGATTGTTTCCCGTCATTAAAAATTGGGCTTATCTGACTTAGTTTCCTATATGTGGGATGGCATCCCTTGCTAATTTTTGATTGGAATATGATTGTAGCCGTCTACGTGAAAGATCTAATAAAATGTGAAGTCAACGCCCAGAGAACGCAAAACTTGCAAAACACCAACGTCAGAAAAGCAAAATTTCTGTCAAATCAGAAATAGAAACTGGAAATCTTTGTAACAATCAAGTTTCGCGCACAATACAAATATGTAACATCATCAGAGAAGATTGTTAAATTATGTTGCGCATAATTTTTACAAACCGTGATTTTCATTAATTGACGTCGAATTTAAATAAGTTTTGTTAGCTTTATCAAATTGGCATGGATAGCTTTTCTATAATTTTGAAGCCAAAGATCTTGCAATACAAGATTTCATATAAAAAATCACAAAACAACGAAACATCCAAATAATTGGCAAAATTAACGGAAGAAAATCAATTTTACTTTTCTATATGTGGGATAGCATCTCTTGTTTACTATTGATCGGAATAAAGTTGTGGCTGGCTGAGTGAGGGATCTTCTACAATATTAAATCAACGCCACCAAATAACAAAAAAGCAACAATTCCGTCACTGATTAGCTGGCTTTGATTCACACGAATGGCACCGTTAGCTTTGTTCAAATCTTTTTCCCGCGTTCAGTACATAACACTTTCTGAACTAAAAAGTTGAATTGTGACACAAGAACCGCATTTACTTGACTGTTATGACTCACAGAGCTTCATTGCTTTCGATTAATGCTCTGGTTTACCACCATTGGTGGACTTTTGCAACAAAAAAAACAGGACGGAGTACAATAAAATGTTTACACCAAGACATTGGCGGTAACAGGCAGCTTTAGAGAAGAATAGGCTATCGAGATCGCCATCAATTCACTTAGATATGCTTTCCAGGATTTAGGTTACAAAAGAGCTCTACCTACTAAAGGTGCAAATGATGCTTTCAACAGACTTAATAGCGAAACTGATTTCAAAACAACAAAAAATGGTTCCTTCTTACCATATGGCTTTGATGAACTCCTACAAAAACCTACAAACCTTACGTTGCCAAATCAGGTGGAAATTAAAATCTGACGAATCCAATCAATTTGGCCCACATAGTAGTAGTAATAGTGGTAGTAGTAGTAGTAGTAGTAGTAGTAGTAGTAGTAGTAGTAGTAGTAGTAGTAGGAGTAGTGGTAGTAGTAGTAGTAGTAGTAGTAGTAGTAGTAGTAGTAGTAGTAGTAGTAGTAGAATAGTATTTGAAGATCGTTCTTCTGGGTTTAGCACCCATTCAACTTTCCACAATGTAAGTCTCAAATTTCTGTTGCAGTTTCCCGATTTGCATATAATGCGCCAATTACATTTGTTTTCCTGTGTGTAGAGGTTACAAAAAATAATGCCAAAATATTTTGACACTGTATTTTTGCAAAAAGATTTCCCATATTTTATATACGTTTTAAGCACTAGGTTCTACAGATTTTTTTTTTCGGAGGAAAAAAATTTGGTCAGTTCTGGTTAGGCCTTTTTTGCTTATGTGGAGTTCTTTTCTGCTATGGTGCTGGCCAATAAATTTGAAATATTTTCAACGTGTGACAGCTCGAAGTCATATCTACCATCCTTCAAACCCAAAAAGTACAGTAACTCAAGCATTTGAAAATAAAGCCTTTGAGGGAGTAAATTTAAAGTTAAATTGCCGTTTTCATTTAAAAATCCAAATTGTAGCAATTTATGGCCGCTGTTCAATTTACTTCATTTGCTATTTTTCTGGTAAACTATGCCTGAGAGCAGTAGGTTATTATCGCTAAAACATGACCATAATAAATATTAATTTTTGGTTTTTGCTGACACTTTTTCAAAACATTTTTGATTTTGAAAATTGCGGCTAATCCTATTCGTTTCCTGAAAAAACACTTTTCACTCCAGGAAAATTTTGGTGAAAATTGGAGCCCGCCCACGATCGCGCTGATTGTTCACTCACTCTAGCAGAAAGTAATCAAAAGACGTTGTTATAATTCCATTGACGTTCAAGGGGAGCATATTTCTTTATTTAAGTCTCATACGCTCTTCTTTACACCAACTGACAAATGGTTGCCGCGGTTCCTCTATTATTTTGCTTCGCACTTTTTAGTTTCATGTCAAATGCAAAACCAAAAAAATAACATCGGTTAGCTGTTCAGGCAGGTAATAAAGGAGTCTTACAAGTGCATAAACCTCAACAAAAAGGAACTTCGAACTTGTGAAAACCTCTGGAGAACTTTCAACATGCGTTTTAAAAGTGTTATTTTTTGATAGCAAGTCACATTTGTTCTCGTCATTAAATTTTGGGCATATCTGATTTATTTTCCTATATGTGGGATAGCATCTCTTGTTTATTATTGATCGGAATAAAGTTGTGGCCGGCTACGTGAGGAATCTCCTACAATATTAAATCAAAGCCACCAAACGCAAAAAACCAACAATTCCGTCACTGATTAGCTGGCTTCGATTCACACGAATGGCACCGTTAGCTATGTTCAACTCTTATTCCCGCGTTCAGCACATAACTCTTTCCGAACTAAAAATTGGAATCGTGACACAAGAACCGCAATTAAATGACAGTTATGACTCACAGAGCTTCATTGCTTTAGATTAATGCTCTGGTTTAGCACCATTGAGGGACTTTTGCGAAAAAAAAGGACGGAGTACAATAAAATATTTACACCAAGACTTTGGCGGTAACATGCAGCTTTAGAGAAGAATAAGCTATCGAGAGCGCCATCAATTCACTTAGATATGCTTTCCAGGATTTAAGTTGCAAAAGAATTCTGCCTAAAGGAACAAATGATGCTTTCAACAGATTAAAAAGCGAAACTGATTTCAAAACAACAAAAAAATGGTTCCTTCTTACCATAAGGCTATGATGAACTCCTACAAAAACCTACAAACCTTACATTGCAAAATCAGCCCAAATTAAAATCTGACTAATCTAGTCAATTTGGCCCTCATAGTAGTAGTAGTAGTAGTAGTAGTAGTAGTAGTAGTAGTAGTAGTAGTAGTAGTATTAGTAGTAGTAGTAGTAGTAGTAGTAGTAGTAGTAGTAGTAGTAGTAGTAGTAGTAGTAGTAGTAGTAGTAGTAGTAGTAGTAGTAGTAGTAGTAGTAGTAGTAGTAGTAGCAGTAGTAGTAGTAGTAGTTGTAGTAGTAGTAGAACGCCACCAAACGCAAAAAACCCAACCATTCCGTCACTGATTAGCAGGCTTTGATTCACACGAATGACACCGTTAGCTATGTTCAAATCTTATTCCCGCGTTCAGTGCAAAACTCTTTCCGAACTCAAAACTTGAATTGTGACACAAGAACCACCTTTACTTGACTATTATGACTCACAGAACTTCATTGCCTTAGATTAATGCTCTGGTTTACCGCCATTGGTTGACTTTTTCAAAAAAAAAACAGGACGGAGTACAAAAAAATGTTTACACCAAGACACTGGCAGCAACAGGCAGCTTTAGAGAACAATAGGCTATCGAGAGTGCCATCAGATCACTTAGATATGCTTTCCAGGATTTAAAAAACAAGAGACCTCTACCTAAAGGCACAAATGTTGGTTTCAAAAGACTTAATAGCAAAACTGATTTCAAAACAACAAAAAATGGTTCCTTCTTACCATATGGCTTATGGCTATGATGAACTCCTACAAAAGCCTACAAACCTTACGTTGCCAAATCAGGTGGAAATTAAAATCTGACGAATCCAGTCAATTTGGCCCACATAGCAGTAGTAGTAGTGGTAGTAGTAGTAATAGTAGTAGTAGTAGTAGTAGAATAGTATTTGAAGATCGTTCTTCTGGGTTTAGCACTCATTCAGTTGTCCACAATGTAAGTCTCAAATTTCTGTTGCACTTTCAACTTTTGCATATAATGCCCCAAGTGCATTTGTTTTCCTGTGTGTAGAGGTTATAAAAATAATGCCAAATCATTTTGACACTGTATTTTTACAAAAAGGTTTCCCATATTTTGAATACGCTTTAAGCACTAGGTTCTACTGATTTTTTCTTTCGAAAGAAAAAATTTTGTCAGTTCTGGCTAACCCTTCTTGCTTATGTGTTGTTTTTTTTCTGCTATGGTGCCGGCCAAAAAATTTGAAATATTTTCAACATTTAAAAGCTCGAAGTCATATTTTCCATCCTTCAAATCCAAAAAGTAGAGTAACTCAAGCATTCGAAAATAGAGCATTAGAGGGAGTAAATTTAAAGTTATGTTGCCGTTTTTCAATTAAAAATCCAAATTGTAGCAATTTATGGCAGCTGTTCAATTTTTTTCGTTTGCTTCTTTTCTGGTAAACCATGCCTGAAAGCAGTAGGTTATTATCGCTAAAACGTAAACATAATAAATAATAAGTTTTGGTTTTTGCTGACACTTTTTCGAAATATTTTTGATTTTGAAAAATGCAGCTAATCCTATTTGTTCCCTGAAAAAGCATTTTCCACTCCAGGAAAATTTTACTGAAAATTGGAGCCTACGATCGCACTCATTTTTCACTCGCTCTAGCAAAAAGTAATCAAAAGACGTCGTTAAAAATCCATTGACGTTCAAGAGGTGCATGTTTATTTAATTAAGTCTCATTCGATTTTCTTTACACCAGCTGACAAGTTGATTGCCGCGGTTCCTCTATTATTTTGCTTCGCACTTTTTAGTTTCATGTCATATGCAAAACCAAAACAAATGACATCGGTTAGCTGTTCAGGCAAGTAATAAAAAAATGACGGTGAAAAGAGGTCGTAGTATTTAACCCTGTGGGAGGCCACTAGTAAACCAGATACCTCATTGTTAATTGTCACACAAATGTCAATTTTATAAAATTTTTGCATCAGGACGTTGTGTGGCAGAGTGTTAAAAGCTTCGCATAGCCAATATACAAGAGAGTGCAGACTTACTTCTTCATTGTAATTTTTTTACACTTTATCCAGGATGAGAATTATTTTTAATGTTGCCTATCAGTTCTATCAGAAATGAAACTCATTTCTATAGCAATCGTATGTTACAAGTTCAGAAATATTAACAAAAAAATATATTTAAACATGCAATTTAGAAGTCTGATGAGTTGATTGCACTTTACTTCCGATTGTTTCCCGTCAATAAAAATTGGGCTTATCTGACTTAGTTTCCTATATGTGGGATTGCATCCTTTGCTAATTTTGATTCGGAATATGATTGTGGCCGTCTACTTAAAGGATCTACAAAAATGTGAAGTCACTGCCGGAAAACGCAAAATTTGCAAAACACCAACGTTAGAAAAGCAAGGTTTCTCTCAAATCAGAAATAGAAAACTAGAAATTTTTGTAACAATCAAGTCTCGCGCACAATACAATTATGTAACATCACCATAAAAGATTGTTAAATTATGGTGCGATTACTTTTTACAAACCGTGAATTTCGTTAAATGACGTCGAATCTAAATAAGTTTTTTTTTTAATTTTATAAAATTGGCATGGATAGCTTTTCTGGAAATTTGATGCCAAAGATCTTTCAATACAAGATTTCACACAAAAAAATCACCAAACATTCAAAAAAGCAACCAAATAGGTCGAAATATTAACAGAAGAAAAACAATAATAACCAATGTAAGTTGTAAGGGTAGCACTTTGTTGTAGAAATTAAAAAAATTCTCCAACGCTGAAAACAAAAGACTAACGAAAAGAGAATTCGTTTTTGGATGGTTTTAATGACAAAATAGGAGTTTTTCAGGTTAAAAACGGCCAAGTTGCGAATATAGTTTACTAAAACATACAAAAATTCTTCAATTCTTGGAGAAAATAAATTATAACGAGATTTACTATTTGTTGTCTGGCAATTCTTTTATTTATCCTCTTAAACGCTCACTGACTAATGCTTTCTGAAAATGAAGATTTCAAGTTCAAAGTTTCACATTGCTTTGCTGACTTTCTTTAAATTCCGGATAATTTTTTTCACCTGCATTTTTACTTTAAGTCAGAAAAATAGTCGCAGATAATGTTGTAGCAGGAAAAAATGACAATTTTTTTTCCAAAGTAGTACCATTTATGCTGTCGAAATTTTTTCATTTTTATTAGATTTTCACTTGTACTAAAAATTTATTGCTACCCAACAGAATAAAAACAAACTTTTTGCATCAAAAAAATTGACGCATTATTAAAAATGGAACAAAGTTTTAAATTAAATAACAGTAAAAACAGAGGCTATTTTTGATGAAATTCTTTTTTAATTTTTTAAAGAGAGCATGAGTCAATAGTTAGAGTCCGTTGAAGAAAATTATTCATCACAGTTCAGAACAATTATTCAGCTTAATTTTTTTCTGAATGCTTCAAGTTTCGAACAATGTTTTCTCTGGGGCTGAAAAAACTTCCCAATTTGGTGATTTTTTATTAAATCCCAGTTAATAGGTATTAACCTAAATAAAAATTAAGTTGGTGAAACTTGGAGCCCATAGCGGCGTTGATTGTTCACTCGATCTAGAAAATGGTGATCAAAGGCGCAGTTATACTTCCATTGACGTTCAAGAGGTGCATGTTTCTAAAATAAAAGTCTCATTTGATTTTCATTACATCAACTCAAGTAGACAAATTTGCTGCCGCGGTTTTTGTATTATATTGCTTCGCACTTTTTAGTTTCATGTCATCAGCAAAACCAAAACCAATCCCAAATTATAATAGATATAAATTAATTTCTCTTCTGATTTTAATGAGGCAGACCAAGTCAAAAGACAGTTGAATGAGAACATTAATATTGAAGTTGAAATAATTGTTCCGCAGTGTTCTAATTTCTTTAAAGAGTTTGAATCAATAACGTTTTCACAAAATTAACCATAGATGTTCAAATGGCCAGATAAATAGTTTTCTTATCAAGGGACATTTGATAGTCGGAATGTACCTTTCAACATCAAGATTCCCACTTCAAATGAGTTACAGAAGGCTGCTTTGCCTCTGTATGAGTTTTTCAGCCTTTTTATAATCTACAAAAAAAAACAAATTACATCGCAGATTTTCCACTGAAAGTGATATCTTTAAGTTTGTCGTATTCAGTTTTGTTTATGAAGCTTTGAAAAATATTGTCGGTCCTTTTTGAGACACACTGTTCCAATTGAATAGCTTGCATAAAATGTGCCAGATTTTTTTTAACCAAAATATTGTTAACTAATAGTCGATTAGTTGTTCTGATTGTAACCCTTCGTACTGGCTGTCGGAATTTATTGTGAAAATATGCAGAAAAACAAGTCGTGTAAAGCCGGTTCGAATTAATTGCGTTTTTTCCATGAACTGAGATATAACTCCTCCCCTTTGCTGTACATGTTAGTTTTATACAAGGATGCACACCATTAAAGACTCGAGTATAATTAGTAGTGCCTGGGCGAATCTCACCTTAGCCGCTTTCCACTATTTTTTGTATGCCAACAGCGATGCTCGCGACTATGTTTTCTTTTTACGGAAGAGTTTAGTTTAATCTGACCTTTTAAAAGCTAAACTCACAAATGGGTCCACCTTCTGGAGTGCATGTTGTCTTCCGTTGAAGGGCGCGCTGATATAAAATTGAATACATCTTTGATTAAATCAACGTTCATAATTTGTTTTACAATAAGTAAGTTGAGGTCATCAAACTTCAGCGACAATTATTTTTTAAAAAACTCATATTTTTTAAAAAAATTATATGAGCCCATATGTTACAACTTAAATTAAAGAAAAGTTGTTTGAGCGTAGAGCAAACTTCAGATGATAAAGCTGGAATGGAAAGCAGACTGCAAATGCAAACAGACAAAAGGATTTTTTACCGCTAATATCCTTTTCCGGTCACGAATGTTTACGCAGAACAAGAAATTTGACTTTGAACGATTATAGATAAAAAAAACAGAAACAGGACTATGAAAGCAGATTTTGAGCTCAATTTCTTAATCTGTTCTGTACAGTTTTTCAAGAAACGGACAATTTGTGTCACAAACACGTATTCCATACAATATGTAGCCGTCAGATATCGTATGTAATATTTAATTCCCTAAACGGAAAACAGCAGTAAAAATCAATAGGGGATGGTGATAATTGCAGAAGTCGATAATAAAATTATATTATTTCGATCATCTGAGTGAGAGGAGATCCAATGAACTATATAAAGTGGATTGAGTTCTTTTATTTGCATTTTTTTGAATGATTCGATCGGCTTCATCACAGCTTGACAGAATTCCGACATCGCTGATTAACCATTTTCCGGGTGATTTTTTCTTGACTAAAAAACTCATATCAAAATTCCTCTCTACAAACCAGAACATAGGCTTTCACTGAACCCCAAAACTAATAAACAAAATCTAGATTTTGAGGATTTTTCAAACTATTGACATTTGAATAAACTGTCTGGTTTCAAAATTGATAGAAGGAGCACCTATAGTAAACCTCACCGAGTACATGGAAAACGAAAAATTGTTTTGTGTACTTTCAGCTAAATGGACAAAATTTACTCTACTAAAACATCCATTCTCAAAATTACCATTGACATGGTACTTAATTTCGATCCAAAATGAGCAATTTTATAGTGGAAAAATCATCAGCCTTTCGTACACTTTATCATAATATACTTCTATTTATTCGATTCTCTGTATAAGCTCAATTTTTGACCGTTCATATATATGCTTGGCAAGACTGCCTTTTTTTTTTACAAAACGTTCATTTTTGAGAATCGTTTAATTAAGCATCTCCATCCAGTTTTAATCGAGCTTTTAAAGTTAAAAAACACCACTAAATATGCAAAATTTCGTTTCCTGATGTAAAAGCTGTTTTTGGTAAGAGATAACGCAAACATTCAATTGACATGAGTGGATGAGAATGCCATTCAATATAAACGATTCATAGCAAATTTTGCTCAAAGAAGCCAACCGAAAACTTTTCTATTCTGAATAATATATAATAATTCTCACTCGAATGTTCAGAACGCTCATAAACCTCTATTGATAAACTATTGATAAACGCTCATAAACCTCTATTCATAAACCTCTATTTGATAAACAAAAACCTCTATTGATAAACCTCTATTGATAAACAAAATTCTTCTTTTTCTTGAAGACTGCATTAAATTCTCTTATTTAAAAAAACAAAAACTGCACAAATGCGGAAAATTTTATTCTTTTCGTTTCTTCCGATCTAAATGTTTTTGGTTTCCCTCCCTCAATATGTTTAAATTTGTTGTTCTTTTCTGTATATGACAAACTCAACAATGAACTAGATTGTTGTGGATAACAGAGAAATTTTTGACGGCTCCACGCATGCTGTAGTAGTATAAAATTCTGACAAGAACCGCACCGCGGGGGGGGACACTTTTGGAAGCCTGATTTTCTCGGCCCAACAACACCGGGGTGGGACGTCCAAGTTTTTTTTTTGAAATTTGAATTAAATTTCCTTCCTTATTTTTAGGTTCTAGTCCTAGTCAGTTTTTATTACGATTTTGTGCTGCTATATTATTATTTCATTCGTCTAAATTTTTCTTAGGCTAATTGAAACCAGTTCTAATTCTTCGCAAGTTTTGCTAATTTCCCGCCATATTGTGCAGCGATAGACAAATGCGCTTTAGCTAGATCTTGTTTTAATACGTAATTTTAGTCGCTTAGAACCGCTATCGTTCGCAGCTGCAAACTTTAAGCGTGCATTTATCCGATTTTAACAAAACCTAAACAGATTTTTGGCCAAAAATGTTCTAAATTTTAGATTTTTTGGTACCCCACTATTCTTTTGCGGCGTGATCTAAGAAAAATTTGCCGACAGATCAAAAATTCAAGATTATGGGAATTAAATATAGGGTTTGGTGTGAACTAGAAAAACCAGCTTATAAACAATTTTGGCTAGAAAATCACGCTTGCATGCGCAAAAAAAAATTTTGTCTGCTTTAGAAGCTGCAGATCTATTTTTCATTTTTTTTTCAACAATTTTTGCTTGAGGTTGCTTTCTTCTTTTACCTGAAAAGTCAATTTTTCGTCTATGGTGTTATCATCATTAAAAACAAAATTATTTGTTACTTATTTGCATTGAAACATTGTACTGCATCTAATAATCTATTAAAATTGTTTTGTCTCAAAATCACAAACAGGTCGCAAAAATTGGCAAGTTTTCGGATTCTTCACGAAATTTTTTTTGTTATACTACTGATCGCTTAGATTTTCACTGTCTGCAAAACCATAAAGAAACCAAACTAATATCCACTCATTGGCCTATAGCCAAGCTTGTTCCTTTTTCAAAAAATATTGAAAAATCGGTAGTATTATGAAAACAGATTAAAGCTTGCCATTTTGCTTTATGCAAGCCTGCAACTGGTAGAAAGGTTCACATCAGAGTTGGTGACCACTTTGCTTAGCCGAGAACTAGTGGAGTCACAAAATGGGTAAAATCTTCTTTTTTTATCGTACAGCAGTTGTCGTTGACAAAAATATGTATCTGTCTTTAGATCTAACGGGGGGGGGGGGGGGGGGTGGGCACTGGGGGCAATAATATGACATAATAAGGCGATAATAACAAGGCTTGGTATAGTTCGCTGTTGGTAATTTTTTCATGCTGAGTTCAATTTGAACTGTCAATACTCAATCATATTCCCAACATTGTCCAACTTACTTTCCTTTGTTTTTTCTCGTTCGTATGCACTGTAGGTTAGAAATTTTAATCCTAAAAGCAGATTACTTGGTTTTGTCGCTGAATAATCAAATCAGTACATGTTGTTAATTGCTCTCGAAGAGAAGTAATTATTTTAAACGTATGTGTCTTTTTAAATGCAAATTTTTTGCTTGAACGTTTTTGATCGAGTGAATTTTACGCCCTCGACTTTTTGGGTTTTGCGTGATCTACAATTTTCTCTCACTCACACTTTCAAGCAGCTGAATTGAAATTAA
Organism: Convolutriloba macropyga; assembly: GCF_964194025.1. Taxonomy (NCBI): domain Eukaryota; kingdom Metazoa; phylum Xenacoelomorpha; order Acoela; family Convolutidae; genus Convolutriloba; species Convolutriloba macropyga. The sequence continues at coordinate 70,018,235 of NC_134468.1, forward strand.
TACTAAAGTCAAATGAGTTTTTTTTATGTATCCCCAACCCCAAATGAAGCAGTCTGCAATTGATTAGAGCTCCCACTAGTCATTCGAGAGCAATTCTTTCTACGTTTGGTCGGTTATATTTTTTGAAATAGTTTTGTGAAAAATATTGTTTCAGCTTGACGTTTATTGAAGTAACAGGAGTAATGAGAACACCTGAGAACAGAAAAAGTAAGCTATAGGGTCATCAGTGGTTCTCAATAAACGCCAGAAGTGCTCAGTGACTTCAAGCAGAGTCAGGTAACTATTACTTCAGGTACCATCAGAAGAAATAGACAAATCAAATTTTGCATCAACAGAAGAACTATCATTGATTTGAATATCTGCCACTGTGGAAAGTGTAGGAATCCACAAATTTTTGATATTCAAGATCGCGTTGTCCAACAGGGTTTCAACGGACAACTACATATCACCCTGCGCCACAATTGAGTAAGAAATTTTTTTTAGCAGACTGGATATATGGGTAGGAACTTTTTTTTTCAAAAAATCCGGTTCTACATATCTTTATTGGGTATAAAATGAATAAGAAAAATTCCTGCATGTATGGCAGCGGAAAAGCTGACTTCATAAGTTCTCTGCGACACAAATTTTGTTGCAAAAACGAATTTTGATACAGTCTGATATGTGCAGGATGAGCTGTATTCTGTCACACGCTGTGACAGTTCAACCACTCCTGGGACGTTGGACTATACCTTTCAGATTCTCACACTTCACGCGTGCACTATCACAAATTCTCACTATACACAAGAAATTTCTAGCTCAAAAAGGAAGACGGTACATATTTAACTTTTTAACAAAGCCAATTGGACCATATAAGCCCGGCTGCTTGTGTTTTTTGGACAATATAGGTACAAAAACAGGATGAGACACGACTTTTTAGTTTTGCTTTGGTTCTTCAGTCCTCTTCGCTATTAATTTCTATGATTCTTGCTTGTCTTTTCGTTTTGATAGGTGGTTGATTTTGCAGATGTTGTTGTTCAATTGTTACTGGGAGGTGGGTTGGCGGTTGTTCATCAATTGCGATTGGAGGTCGGGGGCCGCTATCTGAATCTTTCATCGCTTGACTTAGAAAAAATCCATCGCAAGCTGCTTCTGTAGAGGAACCATTGTCCGAAATTTCTGACAAATTGTCAAAATCTACCAAATTTTGATTCAATTCGTCCTCGCTATAATTTCGCTGGTGAAAACCTTGGTCGGGAATTGAGTTTAAACTTGTGTTTAGAATGGTGTTTGAGTGTGGAACGTTTGCTGACTGTTGCGTTTGGCGCTTGTTTTTTTGCTGGTTTTTGTTTTTTACCTGCTGCTAGCTATCCTGCGCCTGCTGCTCGCTTTCCTTTGACTGCTGCCCGCTTTCCTGCTCGCTTTCGCCCAAGTCACCCGCGCCCCAATCAGGCTCATTCATTATTGACTTGAAGAACATATCGTTTCTTATCAAACAATTACCATGGGGCAGCATGGAAACTTGGTCACTCAATAAATCGTTTGTCACCGTAGCCTGTAAAAATTTCTTGTTGACAACAATTGAGTGCAGCCTGTGGTTGCTTGAAGCTGTTCTTGTTTTGAGCAGACGCACGACCTCACCGCCCAAAAGAGTTCGCTGGTACTGCTCGTGGGTCTTACTGTGGCGTGCATCCTTTGTGACTCCTTTTGCTGACTGCTTTGCGGGACCTGGAAACAAACTTTGATTCAATTGCAATCCATGCGAGCTTTCCTGCCTGCGGAAAAAAATTTAATGCCTAATGCCTGAATGACTAATGCGTACTGGTTTATATTGAAAAATTGCGTTTGTCTGATGAGTTAGTGATTGTGAAGAAGACTTATACTTGCCTTCTGCGAGCTTTATTGAGTACAACTTGGGCTTATGTCCGCAAAACTCTGCAATTGGCTTGCTTCCCATCTTGTCTTTGAACTTCAATGTTACTCGGGCATTGTCCCTGCTTGGTGTTCTGGTGGAAGTTTTGTGAAATCGAACTGCTCAGCGACCGACTTTTTTCGCTGAAACTCTGCAAAGAAATCTCGTGAACGCACTTCATATACGAAGTAGTCCGTGTCTGAATAGAGCAACTTGAAGTCAAAGTTTTTCTTCATGACTTTGTAGTGAAACTCGAACATGAAATTCTTTGCCAAGTCCAATATATAGGCACCCACTATGGTTGGCTTGTCCCAAAGTATTTCCGATTGCTGAAGACATACAAAGACAAGATCTTCACTAATTATTTTTCACGATTGGTACTCGGGCTTGTCTGTCCACTTTAGCGTTTCCTCTTCAGTGTGAGTTAATTTGACTTCCATTTGGTTATGCTTTTCTTCACAAGTTTTTCCAAAGGACGAATTAACCATCAATTTTAAAAAATCTTCCTCAAACCTATTCTTTGCTTGCATTCGCTTTTCCGTATTCAGTTTCACGTATAAGGCGAGCCAATTTTGCTGTTTGAATGAATGCACTCTATGGAGCTTGGTTATCACCAATCCCAGCTCAACAGAGAGTTTGAGAGTTTGGTAGTGCAGTGTGTAATTTTGTTTATCAAACAGCGTCTGAATGAGTTTTTTTTACCTGCGGGGGTTCTCTTTGCATATCGGCAAACAAGCTGCTTTGATACTCGCTGAGCCAGCATTCATCAATTGCTTATTTTGTGGGTGCCAAAAAAACAATCAGAATGTAGATCGTGCCGGCTGTCGTGTTAATTTAAATCGACTTCAACTATGTATCCCACTTCATCGTCATCAGGCGTATTCAATATTCGGCGCAAAAGTTCCGGGGCCTGCTCATCGGTCCATTCACTTTTGTCAAACATTTCGAATTCATGAGGGGGTATGAGGAATTTTTCCATGGTTCCTCCGTACAAATTATTGGCGTCAATCATTTTTTTAAACAAGAAACTTTCTTTGGCCTGTAGTCCGAAAAAAATATATAGTCTGATACACTCATACTGACTGGTTCAAACACCTTTCTTGTTTTGTTTTGTTTTTATATGCACTCCAAATTGCAATGCGATGATATTCTCACTTTTCCTTGGCACCACGGAAATTTTATTTTTCTCATTCAGGTTTTGCAGTGCCAATACTACGTGATGAAGGTCATAGATTGCCAAGCTGTGAACGAATAGTGACGTGAAGTTTAAAGTTTTGCGTTTCAAGTTGCACTGCGCATGTGCCCATCCCAGAAATTTTCCTGTAAAGTGACAGTGGTCTTGAACAAAGGGATCTTTTGAATATGTTTTTAATTCGGTTTTACAAATTGAGCACATGGTAGCTTGATCTTTAGTGATTGTTGGCTCGCCGGAAAAATCTTTGTGTTGTTGTTTCACATCGTATATATCCCTAGCAATCTGCTCCAGTGACTTAACAATTTCAGCCAAGAGTTTCGGATCACATTTGAGGTCAAATTAAAATGGCTTTGTTTCATTCAAAGCAACGAAGAGCAGAGCATAGCTAAATGGCTTACGTTCCTCCAATGCCCTAGTAATAGAATTTTGTTGTGTGTTGTGATTGTTGGCAACTGGTCCGATTAATGACTCCAGATCGAGAAAACCAACTATGAGTGCAAACAATTGGGCTTGAACATTGTTGAATTCAAAGATTTGCTGTTCCCCTTGGGGCATTTTTATAATTGCTTTCGTGTTTTGATGACAATTTTCTTCATGTCTCCCATGTTTATCCAATGAAGTGCTGATATGGAAACAGTTACGACACAAATGATTGTCATCACGCTGGTGTTGTCCAAGATAAGCCCCCTAATATTTGTGATCAGGACATAGTGATGCATTAATTGATCACTTAGCAAGAGCAGGTCCAGGTTGAAACTAAAGTTTCGATTATTTGATATGCGGAAAGGAATCAGTTTCTTAATCGAGTTTCGGAAAACATTAACGCGTACTTTAATCAGCTGTTCAAATTTTTCCATTTGGCGAAAAGCTATAGGCATCATGAATTCACCAACCGGTTGTTTTGCTCTCGGATTTTCCGAACTGTAAGTGATTGTATTTGTTCTTTGCCTCCAAGGAGCATTAGGCGGTAGCAATTGTGGCCCGAATGTCTTATGAAATTGAGCTGTAGAGAAAACATTTCTTGTCTTGTCGGTTGCGAATCTTTAACAGGTGCTGGCTTTTCTCTAGGTCAGTAGGCAAGGCCAAATACGACGAGGCTAAGATCGGCTTTGACCTGGCAAGTTTTAGTTCAATGTTTTCAATTCTATCTACTGTCCAACCGCTACGATGGGATGCAAAGTTGTTCAATGCGAGCAGCATGTGTTCAACCATTCCAGCCAAACAGGAGTTGCTCAAGCCTGTGCAGTCGACCCGCTGCGTTTTTGAGTTGATGTTTATTTTGATGCGATCTGGCTGACTGCTAACGTTTTCATCAGTCGATGGTTTTGTAATTTGTACCAGTGCACTATGCTGAAGTTTTTGTGCATGGGTTTGGGTGTGGAGTTGAACAACGTTTTCAATCTCATCACGTTTGCTACGCGTGAAACTTATCAAGTTCATTTCATGCTCTCCCACTGGTATGTCATATGTTTCAACACACCACCGAATGCTTGCTCAGAATGAAGAATTCCCAAGTTTTGATTGTTTTCCGCATCAGCTTCCCACACCGGCAGTCCATGATTTTCATTCATGTGCTCCATGTACTTGAGGTTGTTTGTGAAAAACTTATTACAGTATAGGCGATAGCGTGGGCGGGTTGAGTTGTGTTGTTGTCTCATATGCGTCTCAAGCTCGACAATTTTTTCATTAACAAATGCGCACTCATTGCACACAAATACGTCTGTTTGTGCATAATGTTTATGCACAACTTTCATGTGCTAACGTCAGCTGCGTTGGTCCGAAAGTGTCTTTTTGCAAACTCTACACTTCTCTGAATTCATTAGAGGTATAAAAACTTAAGACAAATAAGGAACTGGGGCTAAATTTTCAAGAGGAAAAAATAAGAGTTTTTACTGTTGCTGATTAGTTTTGATCAGACTGTTGAAAAATATTTCAGTAACTTGATTTGAAAGTTAAAGCAAAAAGCAAACGAGAAAAATTTATTGTTGGTGGAGACTCATTTTTACAACACTCTCAACCAATCAGAGTGCGCGTTTTTTTGTTTACTTTTGGGACTGAAAGCGACTGCTCCCAGACTGTTGTGTCAATAACACATAGATGTACAGGTTTACCTGCTTCTCAGGATTTGTTGGTTCATAGCAGGTAATTTTGAGATCACAGTTTTATTTGTTATTTACCTAGCCTAGTTTTGTTTCACTTTCGGTACTGAATGCTAGCAATTGTTGGAGTTTGTTTATTGATTGTTTGTAATGATATAAAAATAATCCAAGCTTCAACTGGGTTCATTGCAACCCGCTCTGCTTTGGATTATTTGTTTGCAGCAACGTTTCACATACTTGTTTGCTCAATGTTTGAATTTCTCCCTCAACGTTTAATTCCTTCTCTCAAAAATTCTTGCTATGTCCAGCGCTAAGATGAATTGATAGAGGAAATAAAATCGAGAAAAAGACTAAAGAAGGAAACACAAAGTTCATCCGTTGGAACACAATGAACAACAACAAATTAGATGATCAATATATACAACCAACAAATACAGCCATAATATCGGGGGCACAAAAAGACTCTTCTTGTCTGAAAGATTTTTTGGAAATATTTTAAGCTGAAATAAATAGTTTTTTTTGTGTATTCATTTATTGGCTCAATGTATTTCGCTGGAATAATAAAGCTGTTTTCTTTTTGTGCCACAGGTTTGTCTTGTCATCATAGCTTTTCTTTGACAATGACAATATTTTTAAAATTGTGACACATACGCATATGCATTTGGGCTGCCCCGCTCACTTGATTTTAAAATTTCTAAATATTCAGCAGCCATATTCCGAGCGAGAAATGAACAAAAAAAGTTAAGTATAGGGAAATATATATTGCTGACTTTCCTGTTTTAAACGGTAAAGCAAGGAGTTTTTTCCTAAGAAAATGGAATAAATATTTAACAGCAAAGTTCAAGAGATGAAAAAATGTATTCAAAGTTTATGGAACTGAACACAAATTCAGATATAGGGATGAAAGACAATTGTGGAAACAAATTGAGTACCAAATGACTTGAAATAATGTAATAAAATGCCAGTGAACTGAGTAAACTTGAACTGGTATTGAACAATAGGAAACAGCAATGGTGGAAAAAACGAAAAATTGTAGCTGAACAATTTGTTTATTTGGTCAAATTGTTTCATCTTTATTCTGTCACGTCTATCAATAGAATTGCGCCTTGTTGACGTAAGGGCACTAAACTAAACTAAACTGGAATTCCCTCATGAAATAAGAATAGATTCCGAAAGGCGAGCCAGATTATCCAATGCTAATGCAAACCTATCAGCTTTAGACCTAATTAGTCGGGACGTATAAAATTTTTGTTTGCTATGCCTTTTATAATAGTTAGCCGGGCGATGCTGCATTAGTGGATAGAAGTTTTTAAATTGTCTTTAACAGTTGCGACATTGAATGGGTCTTGATTCAGCAGGGTATGTTTCTTCGATCGTTCGAAATTCATATTTCGGATAAACGTCATAGCTGATATAGAGGAGTATAATTTTGTTTATACGCGTAGGGGGATTGATTTGTTTCTTCAGCTGTTATATTGTCTAGACATGTTGGCGAGGAGTTTGAAATTGTTTAAATCCCAAAAATAGTAATGTATTAGTCATTTATCATTTCAGATTACTTTAATACAGTTTGTCTCAGTATATGCAACATTATGGATTTTGTTTTGACCAAAGATGCTGAGTACAGCCACTTTCATTTGGATCTCTCGCTCAATGAAAAACGGCTTGTTAGGGCTGCTGTTAAGACTTATCATACCACTCGCACCTAATTATCCTTGAAATTGTTCAAACGTGATAGTGAACAGGTCGATTGGGATTTCAATCAAAAAATTACACTTTGGGCGCGAGTGTTTTGGTTGCTATGTCAGAACATTGAAAAAGTAGAATTTGGAATAGTTTCTCCAATACCTTTTGAATTTGCTTCCTGTCAATGTTTATGCATTCACACTTAGTTCATTAGCTTTTTCTTTTTGTTGGTTATGATTAAAGCAATGTATGAGAAAAGTCCTGAATATTTCAAGAAATTTTGAAAACGTTTCAAGTACAATACTTGTGAGACGGAAGCAAAACTTGAAAACACAACAACTAAAAGTTGTGCATATGGTTTTCATTCATCTGCAACAGTTATCGAAGGTTGTACATTTGGCTCCAACCATTATCATGTTATGTATGAGTTTGGTTCGCAGGATGGTAATATATTCGATTCTCTTTATGTACCTTTTATATACCTAGTCCCGTTAACTGTTTCGAGTTACTTATTCAGCCTAGGCAAGAAGACTTTGTTAAACGGGTGCAAAAATTTCACGACTACATGTTGCTGTTGAAAACCTTTCAAAATCAACTTTTCCAGTTACCAAGAACCCGAAACAACTTCCAGCACCCTTGAGTGAGACAACTGTACAACCTATTAGTTTTTCCACAGCCAACAAACGTTCTTCTACAGTCCCTGATATAACTCTGAGACGATTTTGCCAGCTTATGCTAGGTGAACACTCCTCATCTCTGTATCAGATAAAGGATATTCTGCTTAGTGGCGTCGGAGTTTTGTGCTAGAAACCTCAAACTCTTGCCCAAACTTTCATTTTTGTAAAAATTGATATTAAAAAATTGTTTTGTGTGAAAATTAAATTTATTTTACTTCACATGTTTTACAAAAACTAGCAGCTGTAATCATTTACATCAGGTAAGAATGGAAATTTCTCACTATAAAAATAATGAATAATATATATGGAAAATAAACCACAAGGCTGGGAGTCTAAGAATTGCAATGGAGTTTGAATGTCTCTTCTGTATTCCATGATATCCATCATTATCTCCAAGTCTTCACACTGTTGTAAACGATTTAAAATATCGTAGGTAGTCAAGCGTAGAGCCAGTGGATCTGCAAAACATTTTCTTGGGTATGAATATCGTCTAGCTGGCACTATCCAGTGGTTTCTAAAAGAGTTGGATCGTGATGCATTAACTTTAATAAATGTGTTGGCCTGCAAGTTCAGAGTATAATTATCTGCGGCATAAAACCCCCTGAAATTGCATTTAAGGTGTTTACACTTTTTCATTTGAAGATGAATTCGATCTTCGTCCATTAGTATATGATCATGGGAAGATCGTTTTTAGATGCGTTTCTTGCCGAGTCAATGCAGATCGTAGATGATTTTTCTCCGAGAAATAAATTCAACCTTATGAGCTAACGCTGCATCAAAATTGAGGTCAACAGACAATGATGAATTTTTGAGCTCCGGATGAATTATGTCATGAGTTGCCTCTTGAGTGCTTATCAGACTAAAAACCATTATATAATGGTTTGCAAACTCACTCAGAGGTATTCCGTGGCCATTTTCTACATAAGCTAATGCACCCATTGAATTGTAGTAGAACCTCTAGTTATCAGTTGTTGACATTGGAGTTCCAGCCATTGCTTAACCCTTCGGATCAATGGTTATCTCTCTTAAACCAAATTTTTAATAATAGAATGGATTAGCAGTGTTGGTACCGATGAATGCTGTACCAACGCATAATGCAACATTGACTCTTCTGATTGGCTCTTTAGTGAAAATGTCCTCATGTTTCCAGTTTTGTTGGCCTGTTGTAGCCCAAATTGTTTGGGTAATTACTTCATTGAATAGGTAAATTTCCGGAGTTTTCAATATTGTCTTTTTAATTGCATCAGCAACACTATCTGACACCCTCATCCTCCAGAGAAAAAAAATTAGCCTTATCTACTTTAACCTTGTAGTGTTTTGCTGCGTCTTCACTGATGACGACAAAGTCATCTTGAGATCTTCTCAATGAAATGCGTAATGTAACTCCACTAACCAAATGTTTCTCAAATGAGAAGAAGTCAATTGCCAACTTTCCATATAACGTTATCCGTGCGGATTCCAAAATTTTTCTTTGTTCTTTTTCTTATATCTGATGTTGCAGCTGGAATAGTGCAGGGTTTTCTTAACACTCGTAACCCTGACATTCATGCCAAGTTTTCTTTGCGTCTGTCCTGTGAGAAAATTTAGTTTCTTTAAAGCTTTTGTGTGCATAGTGGCCATTAGTTGTTGAAATTTTGATGCCATTTACAGAAACAGTACAATCGTCGAAAAGCGAATGAAAGATATTATTAGCAAAATATAGAAAATCGCTGGCATCAGCGTCACTATGTTTGTAGCGCAAATCCGTTCCATCTGTTTGAAGTAATCAACACTTGATTTCCAGATAAATTTTTTGCAGATCAATAAACTGATCAATTCCAATGATGGTCCTGAAGGCGAATAAAGTTGTCCGGTTTTTTGCTAGAATGATTGATCAAAGGTTACCAACAAAGGTGGTTTTTCAAATAAGTTTAAAGAACTGTGAGTGGCTTCAGATGGTATTACAATATTAGTTCGCATTTTTTTACTCGCGAGAAAAAATCGAGGCGACTCCTTTTCGGAAGGTGTTTTCGAGAAATGATTCTTCTGGTTCAGATTTTTTTGTTTTTGATTTGAGCGAGGTGTCTTGTATTGTTGTCTCTTCCGTCTAATCATTTTACGACCTGTTGTTGTTTGCGAGCTGTTTTGGCGACAGTATTTTTCAGTGCTTCTTTCGCTAATTTTCTTCTGGTTGCAACTTCTACTAACTCCGGTGCTCCCTGAACCAAAATATCACAAGCAATCTTCTTTATTGCGGGCCAGAGAAATTTGCGTGCTAATGGCAGAGCAACTCTGCCAATACCTGCAGCAAGGGCACCAAAACCGCTGCCTCTTTGTCTGTAATGTCCGGAAAAATGCGGCTTTGATTGAGATGCCTGATTGCTGTAGTATGCCTCCATTTCAAAAAATTTTCAAAATTTCACACTGACTATAATTTTTCCGGTGCCAATGAAAAAAATTAGTTTTCCCGTTTCGTTTCTAAACTCTACCTGAACTTTTTGATTATTGTTTGATAATATTGGCATGTAATTCAATTTTGTTTAGGACGTCTTTCAGACTCAATGACTTTTGTTACCGGAGCTCTCACATCACCAGCGTTCTGATGTTCAATTATATCAATGTATTCAAATATTAACTGTAATCCCCAACTGATATCAACTGGAAAATCTCCAACATGTCTTTTCAAAAGGGTTGCCTGCTTTATCTGACTTGTGACCAATATGAATAAAATCAAGATTCGAAATATCTCTTGTTCCTTTAAAACCAAGAATACTGGGGACTTCTTCATCTTCAAATGACAAACCTTCGTTATGCCCAAATTTGAAAACTAACTTTTGAGTTACATTGTCAAAATCATAGTCAAAGTTTTTTAATTAAGCGATTCGAAAAATTTCTTCCAGAAGTTCTTCTGAACTGTTGTATATACTATTGCGAATTCTTCGATGCTGTCCGGTGCGGTTATGTGAAGCATCAAGTTCGGCGCCAGAACTGATATACGCAACTATTTCGGCTGAGTTTACATTGTTGATGTTTGATGGAAAAGATGTTGAAGTAAGGGCAACTTCCCAATCTCCATCTAACTGTAATGGTTGGGCGAGTTGATTTCAAAACTTGGCCATAGTAATAATGGTAAAAACTCCCGTTGATGCATTTGACATCAAATTAATTGTAATTTCTTTATGAATACTCATGTTTAGTCTTCGACAGGAAAAACATTCAATTGGACTAATTCTGGTTCATAAAATTTACCTTCAATTATGACGTTTCTTGCATCATTAAGGTTGTATGTTGATGGACTGAGGGCGGCAACCTTGAATACTATGAAGACTTCGTCAGTTTAATTTTGTTTATAACCTTTCCAAAAAATTTCGTCTGGCTTTGTAATCCGAACCAGGTGTCTTTCTTCGTATTTTGGCTTGTACTTTTTTGTGCTAATTGCTTATGGTATTAGAAATGGTTCATGTTTTTTGAAAGTTTTATTAGATGCAAGTTGGGTAACACGATTAACACGACTGTTTATATTATTTACAAACTGGGGCATTTCCTTAATATAAGTTCAAGTCCAATTTTCTTCCAAGTAATTGTGAATAATGCTTTTGAGCGATCGAATATTCCTCTCAGCAATTGCCGACTTGTTTTCGTTTTAGGTTGTATATAAAAGATTTTCCTTTTTTTCTCAAAATTTTTTGAATTCACCTCTAAATTTTTTCTGGTTGTTTCTGCTTAATCACTTTTGAACGCTTCAACAGCATCTTTTGTATATAAAGCCTTCTTTGGTTGTACTCGTAGGCATCGCAATGAAACATCAACGGCCTCCAGCAAATATTTGACTTCATTGTTCTGATGGGTAACTTTATCTATATACGCCACATCGACAGACCAGATTTCGTTTAGTCGGTATGCAACAACTTTAAGTCTCGGGAAATTTTTTCTGAAATGTTTGTATTTTGTTTACGGGGCTTTCGACTGAAGGTATTTAAGAATTTTGGCTCTTTGTAAACTGCCAGTTTACCTCAAGTTATCAATGCTACCAAAAGCTGCAATGCTTTCTGTGTATAATTTGTTCAAATGTTTAACATGAGAAGAAGTAATTTTCCTGCAAGCTAGACGGTTGGATTTCGTCTTTTGCATCTTCAAAGCTTCTTTCATTGTCATCAGAAGCTTGGGTTTCTTCTGTTCTCGAGTTTCCTGATTCTTCATTTTCTGGTTCATCCTCAAACAATTGCAATTTTTCGTTTAGTGATAAGGCAAGAAATTTTTTTACATATGTATTACAAGTTAATTGTGAACTGATATCTAGAAAGATCAGGACTTTATAATGTTCGATTGAAAGTTTTGACGTTGTTTGTTGTAGATTGTGAAGAAAATCTGCGACCAGAATTCCCGTGTTTGACTTTTTAACCATTAGTCTTGATGTTTGATCCAATGCTAGAGACTCTGACTCTTCTACTTTTCTCTCTTTCTCAAGATGTTTAATATCTGTCAAAACTCGCTCCCTGATTTCAGTTGTAACTTTTGTATCAATTTTCTCATCTCTAGTCTAATTCAACTCATCTTTGACATTCTCCAAAACATTATCTCTCTGCTGTTGCATGTCTTGTTGCGTGGTAGGTGCTGGTGGAGAATTCTTTCTCTGCAACAGTGATATTTGTTTTGATTTCTCTCGGACAATTTTATTGTTGAAAAGTTGAGTAAATTGAAGTTGTTCATTCGCATACTTTGGCGAGGAATTTACACAAACTCATCAATGTGCATTTTGCTCCAGAAATACCATACAAGGTAACGCAATAAGTTTAATTAGAAGGATTGCAGAATCTGATCGAAAAATTTTGATTCTCTCACGTTTTTCAACTCATCTGTCTGCAAGTTTGCGTAAGGGTTTCTTGAAATTTTGGAATTCAAACTTATTAATTGGCACAACGCCAAAGAGTACGTTCATAACACAGTCACTCAAAATCCAAATGAAATCACCCTGAAGTAATGATTTTATTTGAGCTGTGTTCTCATTCCTGCTATTTGCCCATTGTTTGAGCATAAGCAAATTTTTCTTTTTTATTTGTAATTGTTGTAATGACTGCTTCATGGGACAAAATCAATAGAAGGATCCGGTCCAATAAGTTGTGATGAAAAGTGTAAATGCTGGTTGGTTTTTGGGTCGAAATCAATAATCAAATGTCCAAAGGGCTCCGCAGTATTTAGTTAATTTGCTTCTTATTTCAATTGGAGACAATTCAACTGTTTTCCAAGATATTCAAAATGTTGAATGTCAGGAAGCAATTTGAATAAAATGTTATGTGTTGTATTCAAATCAATGGTTCTGGACCATTTGCTTTGATGAAACAAATTATGCTTGACTTATATAACATGTAATTTGCAATGACGTCCTAAGATGGCTATTTTTATAAATTCTTTGTCGTTGAAGATTTCTTCACATGAGTCGTTGTAGATAAGCAGACATTGCGATAGATTTTTTGTTCTATCAAAGCCTGAGTTTTTTTAAAAATTCAATCCCTGGTATAACTCGTTGCATATCTTTCAGAAGTGGATGGAACACTTTGTAAAAAAAATAAATTTTCTCAAAGCGTAGATAAAAGCTCAACTATTTTAGCATTCAAAACAAGAGTTCTGTTTTACCACAACCACTTGGTCCTACAGTTGACATAAATACCCTGCCATGTGTAAGAATAACTTTGTTCATAGTTTGGGATTAGGAAAAAAGTAACCAACTAAACATGGTAAGGGAGCAATCCAAATTGATTTCTCTTCCCAACTTTTGGATAGTAGAAAGAGCATAGGGAAGCACAGAATGATCGTTAACAAAATTATACTAACTTAAACAAAAAAATATTACTTCGGATCTTTGCACTGTTGAATTTGAACAACAACGCCATGGGGGCCTCTCATTGTTTTTTATATTGAAGAATAAATTACTGACACCGGCGTCATCCTCGTCTCTTTGATTCATTGGAGAAAAATAATTAATTGAAAAGTGAATTGCAACAAGAATGATTTTCAATTTCTGAATTATCCACTGGGCAATTGTTTCATGTACCAGAACTCAAACAAATTGAAATCTTTAATATGACTTTTTATCTCTAGTTTATAACAAACGGTTGATGAGTCATTTTTATTGAACGATGGCTGATTGAACACTTTTTCAACCTTGGGGCGTTCCAAGACATATAACTGAAGATCATTCGGCATCTCATTAAGTGATAGCTCACGTACTGGTGGTGTTTTTTTTTTCAAATTAAATTGAGGAAACGTTTGTCCGCCCATTGCTTCCAACGTGGGATTCGCTGCTCTTTCGGGGGGGGGGGGGAATGCACAGGTTTCTGATTTGTTTTGATCACAGCCATAAGTGAACTGATTCCGATGTTCTCGAGCTCTCTGCTTATTTTTTACGTACAGTTGGAAGTGATAGAAATTATCTATCACGGGAAGGAAAGCTCTAAAGCTGTCTAGCTCGTCGGGAGGACGAGTAATGGTTGCAAAATAACGTTTTGCTGCTGCGCTATAAAGCAAGTGGTAACGAGGTTGTTGTGAAGAGTTTGGCTTATTGTTGAGATAGTTCACTCGGTTCTGTTGATCACTTGAAAAAGTATTCTGTATTGGTGGTTCTGTAGTGGTGGCTGATGGTCGGGTGGAGTCAGGCAAGTGAATATCTTTAACTTATCTGATAGATAGGCTGTTAAATTGTCATGTCTTCTCTGTGCATCACTTTGTGTCTACTGGGAAAATATTCTTGTTTTACGTTCTGCGCAGTGATTTGATAATTGATCGTTTGTTGAATGAAAATTTGAATGAAGATAACAGGAGGGAAATTGTTCTTCTGATATTATCTCTGCGATTCGTGGACAATTTAGATCCTCCAGATTATAAACAGTTGTTTCTGTAAAAACTCACTGAGGAGCTAACACTTTTCAATACCTTTGGCAAAAAGGTTTTTTTGGGTGAATCGGAAACTGAAACTCAGAGAGATTGTTTTCAATTCACAGTAAAATATATCGCCCTCGTCCCAATCAAGACCGTGTAGGTTGTTGGTCAGCCAAATAACAGTTTGTCTATCATGTGCGAGTAAATCAGTGAATTTAAGTGGGGGCTTGAAAAACATTGTATCGTTGTAACTGGAACACAAACTGAGTTCTTTTTATGAAGAATCCAAGTGACTTGAACTTGAAACCTTCGAGATCGAAGACAATTATGTTTGTGGTTTTCCTGCCAAAATTTTCTAGCATTCCAATTCACAAAAAAAAGGGAACGAAAAATTTGAATGAAATCACTGATAGTATGAACAATATTCCTGTCAAGTGTCCAAAAATACAACTGTTTACTTGTGAGTAACGGAAAACGTAAACAACTCCAGGGCCTTTTTTCCGCAGTCTTTTATAAATCCAGCGCCGTCATGCAATGCAGCATGAAGTCGTAGCATTTTGCTTCGTTTCAGTAAAGGATCTATTCTTGAATTATCAATTCCAATGAAACCACCATAGAGTCTAAATTTAAGTGCTATTCCTCCATCAATTTCTGGATCTAATAAAGAACAAGCAGCTACGAAATGTAACTGTCGATAAGATATGTGTGTATAATTTTTGTTAATTCTCAGTGATAAAATTTTTTCATGAATGAGTTGGATGTCTTTTGTTCCTATTGTGTTCATTATTTACTGTTTACTGAACGTGTGCGGTTCGAGTTTTTAGTAATAAATATTTCAATTCTGATTGGTTGTTAACTCGAATAATAAATCCAGCACTGCGATTGGTCAGTTTATTTTGTGAAATGCTCTGGCCCTGAACATGTTTGGACATGATCCGATGACTCTCCACTTAATATATCATAAATGATTTTATACATCTACTAACAGGTTAGTTGTTTAACTGTTCTATTAGCCAATTTTGTATGCATTTATGAAGATAAGTGATTATGACCATAATTGTGTTCATTTTTAGGTAAAAACTAGTTTTCTTGTACAACTCTGGGTTTTTTATCAATGTTTATGTACGTATGTATGTATGTAAGCATGTGTGTATGTATGTATGTATGCATGTATGTATGTATGTATGTATGTATATATATATATATGTATGTATACAGATATGTATCTATATGTATGTATGTGTGTATGTAAGAATGGATATATGTATATATTCGAAAATACCAGTGTCCCACCCCGTTGTAGTCGGGCCAAGAAAATCAGGCTTCCAAAAGTGCCCGTCCCCCGCCCGGTGCGGTTTTAGCCTAAATGTATGTATGTATTCGAAAAGACCAGTTCCCCACCCCGTTGTAGTCGGATCGAGAAAATCAGGCTTCCAAAAGCGTCCGTCCCCCCCCCCCCGGTGCTGTTTTAGTCAGAATTTTATACTACTTGCTGTAGCAGTCTGATATATTAACCAACCACTGTTACGGAGGTCTGTTCTCCATGCTGCCAATCTCGACACATTTGGACCAACACACAGGCGAAACAACGCCCCATAATCAATTGTCGTATCTCTAGGTCAGCAATTTGTTTTTTGCGAAGAAGATCTTTTGTTTCAGCAAAATGAAAGCTCCACAAAAATTTGGGAAATTTCTTATATTCTTTATTCAAAGTGGGAGCAATTTTGTCTCATTTGTTTCCCGTACACGGGATAATTGTCAATGATATGTTTTCGACAATACGTTTGATTAAAAGACAATTTTTTATCATCCTACGTGCAAACAAACGTAGGGATTGAATTTATTGCACAGAACATTAGGACCTGGTACAATCCAAACTCTTTCATGTAAACAGAAACAATTTTCAAGAGTAGTATAA
>NC_134468.1:70034575-70035913 GCF_964194025.1 Convolutriloba macropyga
TTATACTACTTATATATATATATATATATATATATATATCTTTTTTCTCTTTTATTTTTTACTTATGATCTTAGTATGGTTGTCTAGATTCCATAAGACCATATATGACTTAGTATGATTTCTAAGATGTTTTTTTTATTAATGGCATCATTTTGTCGTTTGTTCACTTTTTGACTGAAAGTATGGTAAGACTTGTTGATTTGATCTATTGTGTTTGCATCAACCAATTTTTATTATCTTAGAATGATTGTCAAGATTTCATACAAGTCATATATGACTTTGTATGGTTTCTAAGAATCATATATGGCTTTGTATAATTGCTCAGAAACAATTATGGTGAGCAACACGGTCGTAGATTATAATTAACTCTCGCTAGATGCCCCAGATTGCAATGACAATTTAGCAGACGAAATCAGACCGAACTAGGGTGTGATCAGACTTTCGTACGCTCTTTGTGTTTAAATTTCGTTCGAAGCCGTCACTGATTAAATTGTCCAGACTGTAAATCTGCTCTGATCAGAAGAGCTCTAAACAATTGTACAGACTTTTAGATTCGAGGCTGGTACAAAAACAACTAGCGAATTGAACCCTAATTGTATTAAGTTGATGGAATACCGGACAGGTTGAGATAGGAAAATGACCTTTTATTATATTACTAAGACCAAAACAAATTCTAACCTGACCGCTGAAAAAATCCCCGAGTTGAGAAAGAAACCGAAAAATATGTAAGATAAGCGGTGAAAAGTTGATTTTTTCACCGCAATTTTCCTATATAATTTTGCGGTGAAATGCGGTAAAATTATGTAAGTTCACCGCTAGCGTAAGCAGTGAACTAACAAAATTTACCGTTACCGTCCTTGCACGGATTTTAACCCCTCTTACATAATTTTGCGTTGAATGGCGGTGACACCTCGACCCGGGTCAGACAGAATTGACCTATCGTTGATCATAACCCCCACAACCAAATGACATTGCATTTTTGTGTACCTGAAATTCCTTTTGCGTTTCAAGCCATCTACGATTAAACCGTCCCAGATTAAAACGTCCTCTGATCGGACTGGGCCCGACTTTTTTCAGCTGACTTTGCTCAAAATCATCTCTTGTGAGACCAAAGAATCTTTTAACATGCGCAGCGCGCTATGTTTTTTCATAATGTATGTTTTTGCCAAACCTTTTTGGCATATTTAAGTCCCAGTTTCTAATACAAACGCGATATGATGTATGAGATTTGTAAATATGTAATAAGCACTTTTTTGTTTTCAAAATTGCAGTATGAATGAATCTAACTACCTCTAACAGTATTAAGACAGTATTCTCTGCTCAGATCTTCTTGCGTTT